>NC_092721.1:213101188-213282644 GCF_047496885.1 Scyliorhinus torazame | reverse complement strand
CGGCTCTGGGCGAGGCCCGGGCCTGGGACGGCTCTGGGCGAGGCCTGGGACGGCTCTGGGTGAGGCCTGGGACGGCTCTTGGCGAGGCCCGGGCCTGGGACGGCTCTTGGCGAGGCCCGGGCCTGGGACGGCTCTGGGCGAGGCCTGGGCCTGGGACGGCTCTTGGCGAGGCTCGGGATCTCTCTGAGCGAGGTCCGGGTGATGCCATGAGTTTGTCAGGGAGTATGGGATTAATTTTTGGGTTGGATTGTTGAACTTTAAAACAGCATGGCTGCCCCTCAATTGGAGGATGAAGTGTACTCAGGGTCATGATTTTCTGCTTGGGTCTTCATGTGAATGACCAGGCCATTCTCAACCCACAGATCTTTGGGAACATGGGACAGGAAGTCACACCAGGCAATGGGATCCTGATTTATTTCCTTCTGTGCCTCCTCTCTCCCTCATCATTAAGACTTTGGGACCCAGCGCGATGCAGGCCGATGGACAAGTTGTCGCCATTTTGAATGGTTGGTGACAAGTTCCTCTCAATTATTAGTCAGTTCTGCCGCGCTTCAAAGAGAGTTTGAGTGTCTCTGAAGTGACTTCATTGTCTTCCCCACAACATGGGCGTAGGGTAGAGGGATAGTGTGTTGACGGATGAGGGAGGCATGGGGAAATGATGGTGTGGGAAGGAAGGGATGGGAGAGATGGAAGGTGCCGTCTCTTTGAACATTTCCCAGAAACTTTATCTCTTGTTTCTCTCCACAGATGCTGTTGGACCTGCTGAGTTTTTCTATCACTTTGTATGACATGACAATGATGTTCGCCAGGGATTTGTACTGGACTCTCACTTTTTACCATCTGAATGAACACAAGAAATGGGGGCAGGAGTAGACCATTCAGCCCATCGAGCCTGCTCCATCAGTCAGTAGCATTGTGGGTGATCTTGGGTTTCACTCCATTTTCCCCGCCCACTCCCCATATCCCACAATTCCCTGAGAAACTAAAACTCACTCTCTATCTCAGCCTCAAATATATTCAGTGATGGAGCACCCACAATCCTCTGGGACTGAGAATCCCAAAGATCCACAGCCCTTTGAATAAATTTTTCCTCGTCTCAGTTCTAACTGATCGGCCCCTAATCCCGAGCCTGGGCCCTCCGTGTTTCCGATTCCCCGACCAGGGAATATATCCTCTCAGCCTCCACCCTTTAAACCCCCTCAGAATCCGGTATGTTTCAATGAGTTAGATCACACCTAATTCTCCTGAACTCCAGAGAATATCAACCCAATTTACTTAACCACTCTTTACAGGACATCTCCCTCATCCCAGCCAGTAAACCTTCGCTGTCAAGAGTCCAAGGCAAGATTATCATTTCTTAAACATGAAGACCAAACTGTTCACAATATTCCAGACTTCCTTAATAATAGATTCCAGCATTTTTGCAATAATTGATATGAGGCTCACTGGCCTGTAGTTGGTTGTTTGCACTCTTCCCTCCTTGCTCGGAATGATGTAACAGTTACCAATTTCCAATCTACTGGGACTGTTCCCAAATCTAAAGAATTTTGGAGAATCGTAGCTAGCGCACCCACTATCTCTGCAGAACCCGGGCTGGAGGGGATTGGATACCAGGGATTTGCCCGATTTTATTCCCTCCAGTTTCTCCGATACTTGAACTGCCTTGTTCCCCTACCCAGATTCCTTAAAGGAAAGGTTTAACTGCTGAAGAAAAATGTGTTTGTTAACTGAGATATTCGTTTGTTGTATCTCAGTATCAGAAACAGCTGAATGAACATACTAATCTGCTGATAGTGTGAGAGTTACTATGAGGTTCATGGTGGAAGATTTCGGAGAGATGTCAGAGGTAGGTTCTTTACTCAGAGAGTGGTTGGGGCGTGGAACGCATTCCCAGCTATGGTAGGGGAGTCGGACACTTTAGGAACTTTCAAGCGGTTATTGGATAGGCACATGGAGGGCACTAGAATGATTGGGAGTAGGTTGATTTGATCTTAGTTTCAGACTAATTTGGCACAAGGGCCGAAGGGCCGGCCTGTATGTGCTGTACAGTTCTATTTTCTAGCATTCTGGCTCTTTAAGATGGTTGGAGGTTTTGTGTAAACTTTCCAACAGCCTGCACCACTGCTGGGGCTTCAGAAGCAACCATTACTTTATCATAAATTGTCAGCCAGCCAATCTCCAATCCAGGCCAATATTATTTTACTTTCCGCAATAACCTTTGATGGGGCACCTTATCAAATACCTTCTGGATCCAAAGTGCAGTACATCCGCTCGTGCAGTACATCTACACACTCCCCTCGTGCAGTACATCTACACACTCCCCTCGTGCAGTACATCTACACACTCCCCTCGTGCAGTACATCTACACACTCCCCTCGTGCAGTACATCTACACACTCCCCTCGTGCAGTACATCTACACACTCCCCTCGTGCAGTACACCTACACACTCCCCTCGTGCAGTACATCTACACACTCCCCTCGTGCAGTGCATCTACACACTCCCCTCGTGCAGTACATCTACACACTCCCCTCGTGCAGTACACCTACACACTCCCCTCGTGCAGTACACCTACACACTCCCCTCGTGCAGTACATCTACACACTCCCCTCGTGCAGTACACCTACACACTCCCCTCGTGCAGTACATCTACACACTCCCCTCGTGCAGTACACCTACACACTCCCCTCGTGCAGTACATCTACACACTCCCCTCGTGCAGTACATCTACACACTCCCCTCGTGCAGTACACCTACACACTCCCCTCGTGCAGTACATCTACACACTCCCCTCGTGCAGTACATCTACACACTCCCCTCGTGCAGTACACCTACACACTCCCCTCGTGCAGTACACCTACACACTCCCCTCGTGCAGTACACCTACACACTCCCCTCGTGCAGTACACCTACACACTCCCCTCGTGCAGTACATCTACACACTCCCCTCGTGCAGTACATCTACACACTCCCCTCGTGCAGTACACCTACACACTCCCCTCGTGCAGTACATCTACACACTCCCCTCGTGCAGTACACCTACACACTCCCCTCGTGCAGTACATCTACACACTCCCCTCGTGCAGTACACCTACACACTCCCCTCGTGCAGTACATCTACACACTCCCCTCGTGCAGTACACCTACACACTCCCCTCGTGCAGTGCATCTACACACCCCTCTATCCACAGCACATTTACTCCTTCAAAGAATTCTATAAATTGGTTAAACATGATTTTCCTTTTATAAAACCGTGCTGATTCTTCCCAATTACCGTCAGCTTATTGGAGTATCCAGCTAGAGCTTCTGTAACGATCAATTCAAACACCTTCCCCATATCAGATGTCAAGCTAACTAGTCTATATTTCCTGGTTTCTGCCTCCCTCCCTTCTTGAATAGAGGGGTTATGCTTACTATTTTCCAGTCTGATGGAACCTTTCTAGCATTGAATGAATTTTGAAAAATGACCACCAATGTGTATCTACTACCTCATTCGCCCACTGTCACTTCACCTGGACTAGTGCGGGATCAATTCCAGTCCGACTCAGCCTGGCGTTGCAACACAAGTGAATTAACCAATAATTCACCCAAAGTCTTTGACCCTTGGCAGGGCAATAATTACAGTCACCAGTTCGTAAATGTAAACACAATTACTGTTTATTTATAACAAACTGCAGCAAATACAACTGGTAACTATTGTCTAATTCCTGCTTGCCCCCCACCCTCCATACACACACACACACAAGACAGACACACACAGAGGGGAAGAAAGAGTTAAAACAAACTCATCAGTACCCATGTCATTTGTTCCGACATGAACTGCAATAGCTGGTTCCTCCCCCTCCCATCCCAAGTTCCTATTCCGCTGTAAGCAGGTGTCCTTAACCCTGACACTAGGTAAGCACCACAACCTTCGGAGCTCCCTGGCGTGGCTGCTGGAAATGGTATTTCCGACCCGAATGTACTGTGTCCTACCGCATTCCTCTTAGCTGTACCCCCTTCAATGTTATCCTTCACCATGGTGTCATGGTCAGTTCGCTCGCCCACCTTGCAGTGTCCCTCATCCACACAGGTAGCAAGCACCCATACCTGCTGGACAAAGTCAGGGACTGTAGCTTCTCCACTTTCTGCGAGATCTCCTTACTTGCCTGATTCACAGTCACATTGTTACAATCCCAGTTGATGCTATTACTGGATGGGAAGATCCCAGAATGGACCCTAGCTCAAAATACTGTAACTTTGTTTTGTATACCGTGGAGGTACAGTCACCTGACATGAAAATGAAAACCACTTATTGTCACAAGTAGGCTTCAAATGAAGTTACTGTGAAAAGCCCCAAGTCGCCACATTCCGGTGCCTGTCCGGGGAGGCTGGTACGGGAATTGAACCGTGCTGCTGGCCTGCCTTGGTCTGCTTTCAAAGCCAGCAATTTAGCCCTGTGCTAAACCAGCCCCTCTGAACAACTACCACTGAACTCTGCTGTCCTGCTTTAAATATAGTTACTATAGTTGGGGGTTTACTACAGGCCTCCCAACAGCCAGCGGGAGATAGGTAGACAGATTTTGGAAAAGAGTAAAAACAACAGGGTTGTTGTGATGGGAGACTTCAACTTCCCCAATATTGACTGGGACTCACTTAGTGCTAGGGGCTTAAGACGGGGCAGAATTTGTAAGGAGCATCCAGGGTGGCTTCTTAAAACAATACGTAGACAGTCCAACTAGGGAAGGGGCTGTACTGGACCTGGTATTGGGGAATGAGCCCGGCCAGGTGGTAGAAGTTTCAGTAGGGGAGCATTTCGGGGACAGTAACCACAATTCAGTAAGTTTTAAAGTGCTGGTGGACAAGGATAAGAGTGGTCCTAGGATGAATGTGCTAAATTGGGGAAAGGCTAATTATAACAATATTAGGCGGGAACTGAAGAAACTAGATTGGGGGCGGATGTTTGAGGGTAAATCAACATCTGACATGTGGGAGGCTTTCAAGTGTCAGTTGAAAGGAATTCAGGACCGGCATGTTCCTGTGAGGAAGAAGGATAAATACGGCAAATTTCGGGAACCTTGGATAACGAGAGATATTGTAGGCCTCGTCAAAAAGAAAAAGGAGGCATTTGTCAGGGCTAGAAGGCTGGGAACAGACGAAGCCTGTGTGGAATATAAGGAAAGTAGGAAGGAACCTAAGCAAGGAGTCAAGAGGGCTAGAAGGGGTCACGAAAAGTCATTGGCAAATAGGGTTAAGGAAAATCCCAAGGCTTTTTATACGTACATAAAAAGTAAGAAGGTAGCCAGGGAAAGGGTTGGCCCACTGAAGGATAGGCAAAGGAATCTATGTGTGGAGCCAGAGGAAATGGGCGAGGTACTAAATGAATACTTTGCATCAATATTCACCAAAGAGAAGGAATTGGTGGATGTTCAGTCTGGAGAAGGGTGTGTAGATAGCCTGGGTCACACTGAGATCCAAAATGACGAGGTGTTGGGCGTCTTTTAAAATATTATGGTAGATATGTCCCCAGGGCCTGATGGGATCTACCCCAGAATACTGAAGGAGGCTAGAGAGGAAATTGCTGAGGCCTTGACAAAAATCTTTGGATCCTCACTGTCTTCAGGGGATGTCCCGGAGGACTGGAGAATAGCCAATGTTGTTCCTTTGTTTAAGAAGGGTAGCAAGGATAATCCAGGGAACTACAGGCTGGTGAGCCTTACGTCAGTGGTAGGGAAATTACTGGAGAGAATTCTTCAAGACAGGATCTATTCCCATTTGGAAGCAAATGGACGTATTAGTGAGAGGCAGCATGGTTTTGTGAAGGGGAGGTCGTGTCTCACTAACTTGATAGAGTTTTTCAAAGAGGTCACAAAGATGATTGATGCAGGTAGGACAGTGGATGGTGTCTATATGGACATCAGTAAGGCCTATGACAAGGTCCCTCATGGTAGACTAGTACAAAAGGTGAAGTCACACAGGATCAGGGGCGAGCTGGCAAGATGGATACAGAACTGGCTAGGTCATAGAAGGCAGAGAGTAGCAATGGAAGGGTGCTTTTCTAATTGGTGGGCTGTGACTTGTGGTGTTCCGCAGGGATCAGTGCTGGGACCTTTGCTGTTCGTAATATATATAGAAATGATTTGGAGGAAAATGTAACTGGTCTGATTAGTAAGTTTGCAGACGACACAAAGGTTGGTGGAATTGCGGATAGCGATGAGGACTGTCAGAGGATACAGCAGGATTTAGATTGTCTGGAGACTTGGGCGGAGAGATGGCAGATGGAGTTTAATCCGGACAAATGTGAGGTAATGCATTTTGGAAGGTGTAATGCAGGTAGGGAATATACAGTGAATGGTAGAACCCTCAAGAGTATTGAAAGTCAGGGAGATCTAGGTGTACAGGTCCACAGGTCACTGAAAGGGGCAACACAGGTGGAGAAGGTAGTCAAGAAGGCATATGGCATGCTTGCCTTCATTGGCCGGGGTATTGAGTATAAGAATTGGCAAGACATGTTGTAGCTGTATAGAACCTCAGTTAGGCCACACTTGGAGTATAGTGTTCAATTCTGGTCACCACACTACCAGAAGGATGTGGAAGCTTTAGAGAGGGTGCAGAAGAGATTTACCAGGATGTTGCCTGGTATGGAGGGCATTAGCTATGAGGAGCGATTGAATAAACTCGGTTTGTTCTCACTGGAACGACGGAGGTTGAGGGGCGACCTGATAGAGGTCTACAAAATTATGAGGGGCATAGACAGAATGGATAGGCAGAGGTTTTTCCCCAGGGTAGAGGGGTCAATTACGAGGGGGCATAGGTTTAAAGTGCGAGGGGCAAGGTTTAGAGTAGATGTACGAGGCAAGTTTTTTACACAGAGGGTAGTGTGTGCCTGGAACACGCTGCCGGAGAAGGTGGTGGAAGCAGGGACGATAGTGACATTTAAGGGGCATCTTGACAAATACATGAATAGGATGGGAATAGAGGGATTCGGACCCAGGAAGTGTAGAAGATTGTAGTTTAGTCGGGCAGCATGGTCGGCATGGGCTTGGAGGGCCGAAGGGCCTGTTCCTGTGCTGTTCTTTTCTTTGTTCTTTGTAATTGTCTCTCTAACTCAAACACTTAGTCAAATTCTTCTGAGAACCATACCTTGGTCTCTGTTCACTTAACTCCAGGCTTATTGGGCACCTCTTAATTTCTCTAGTTTTGTAACCTAGCTACTCATCAGAATTTTGCACTTGTTTTCTGTAACGGGGCTGGTTTAACACACTGGGCTAAATAGCTGGTTTGTAATGCAGAACAAGGCAGCAGCGCGGGTTCAATTCCTGTACCAGCCTCCCCGAACAGGTGGCGGAATGTGGTGACTAGGAGCTTTTCACAGTAACTTCAATGAAGCCTACTTGTGACAATAAACGATTATTATTATTAACCAAGGAATCGGACAAGTGTAGACAAATTTGATAATAGAAGAAACCTAAAGGCTTTGTGTCTGAGTGTACGAAGCTATCGGAACAAATTGAATGAGTTAACTGAACAAGCAGAGACAAAAGGGAAATGATTTGGTGGTGATTACTGAGACATGGTTGCAAAGAGACCAGGTCTCGGAGTTCATTATCCAAGGGTAATCTGTATTTCAGAAGGATAGACAGAAAGGAAAAGGAGGTGCTGTAGCTTTGCTATAATCGCAATAGTGCAGAAGGAGGCCACTCGGCCCATCAAGTGTACCGACACCTGGGTAACCCCACCTAACCTTTGGACAGTAAATTGCCATCAACTAAGTGCCAATCAACCTAACCTGCACATCTGACAAAAGGTGACCTGGACTCGAAACCTTGGCTCTTTTCTCTCCCTACAGATGCAGCCAGACCTGCTGAGATTTTCCAGCATTTTCTCTTTTGGTTTCAGATTCCAGAATCCGCAGTAATTTGCTTTTGTCTGCACATCTCTGGACTGTGGGAAGAAATCTGAGCTTCCGGTGGAACACCACGCAGACATGGGGAGAACGTGCAAACTCCACACAGTCACCCGAGGTGGGAATCGAACCCGGGTCTCTGCGCTGGGAGGCAGCAGTGCTAGCCACTGTGCCACCATGCCGTTGTGCCATGAAAAATGTTATAGGCACTGAGTAGAAATAAGAAATAGCAAAGGAACGTCCCCCCGTGGGAGGAGAAGAAGAATCATAGAACCTAATTATTTGGGATAAGACCATAAAACACGAACAGAATTAGGCCACTCTGCCCATCGAGTCTGCTCCGCCATTCAATCATGGATGATTTTTCTCATCCCCATTCTCCTGCCTTCTCCCCATAACCCCTGATCCCTTATTAATCAAGAACCTATCTATCTCTGTCTTAAAGACACTCAGTGATTTGGCCTCCACAGCCTTCTGCGGCAAAGAGTTCCACAGATTCACCACCCTCTGGCTGAAGAAATTCCTCCTCATCTCTGTTTTAAAGGATCGTCCCTTTAGTCTGAGATGGTGTCCTCTGGTTCTAGTTTCTCCTACAAGTGGAAACATCCTCTCCACGTCCACTCTATCCAGGCCTCTCAGTATCCTGTAAGTTTCAATAAGACCCCCCCCGCCCCCCCCATCCTTCTAAACTCCACAGCATGTACAGACCCAGAGTCCTCAACCGTTCCTCATTCGACAAGTTCTTCATTCCAGGGATCATTCTTGTGAACCTCTGGACCTTTGCCAAGGCCAACACATCCTTCCTTAGATACGGGGCCCAAAACTGCTCACAATTCTCCAAATGGGGTCTGACCAGAGCCTCTTACAGCCTCAGAAGTACATCCCTGGTCTTGTATTCTAGCCCCCTTGACATGAATGCTAACATTGCATTTGCCTTCCTCACTGCCGACTGAACCTACACATTAACCTTAAGAGAATCTTGAGCAGGGACTCCCAAGTCCCTTTGTGCTTCTGATTTCCTAAGCATTTCCCCATTTAGAAAATAGTCTATGCCTCCATTCCTCCTTCCAAAGTACATAACCTCACATTTTTCCACATTGTATTCCATCTGCTACTTCTTTGCCCACTCTCCCAGCCTGTCCAAGTCCTTCTGCAGCCCCCTTGCTTCCTCAATACTACCTGTCCCTCTACAGATCTTTGTATCATCTGCAAACTTAGCAACAGTGCCTTCAGTACCTTCTTCCAGATCATTAATGTACATTGTGAAAAGTTGTGGTCCCAGCACAGACCCCTGAGGCACACCACTAGTCACCGGCTGCCATCCTGAAAAAGACCCCTTTATCGCCACTCTCTGCCTTCTGCCAGTCAGCCAATCCTCTATCCATGCCAGGATATTACCCTGAACACCATGGGCTCTTAACTTATTTAACAGTCTCCTATGCGGCACCGTGTCAAAGGCCTTCTGGAAATCTAAATAAATCTCATCCACTGGTTCTCCTGTGTCTAACCTCGTTACCTCCTCAAAGAACTAACAGATTTGTCAGACACGACCTCCCCTTGATGAAGCCGTGCTGACTCAGTCCTATTTTACCATGCACTTCCAAATACTTTGCGATTTCATCTTTAATAATAAAATCTTGCCAATGACTGAAGTCAGGCTTTCCGGCCTATAAGTTACTGTCTTCAGCCTCCCTCCCTTCTTAAACAGGGGTGTTACATTGACCACTTTCCAGTCCTCTGGGACCCTTCCTGCCTCCAGTGATTCCTGCAAGATCATCACCAATGCCTCCACAATCTCCTCAGCTATCTCTTTAGAACTCTGGGGTGTAGTCCATCCGATCCAGGTGATGTGTCCACCTTCAGACCTTTCATGGTGCTGTAGGATGGGGACGGGCGACATGGTAGCACAGTGGTTAGCACTGTTGCTTCACAGCGCCAGGGTCGCAGGTTTGATTTCCAGCTTGGGTCACTGTCTGTGCGGAGTCTGCACATTCTCCCCGTGCATGGGCACCCACTACCCTCTGTGTTTAAAAAAAAAGACTTACCTTGTACATCCCCTCTAAACACAGAACATAGAACAATACAGCGCAGTACAGGCCCTTCGGCCCACGATGTTGCACCGAAACAAAAGCCATCTAACCTACACTATGCCAATATCATCCATATGTTTATCCAATAAACTTTTAAATGCCCTCAATGTTGGCGAGTTCACTGCTGTAGCAGGTAGGGCATTCCACGGCCTCACTACTCTTTGCGTAAAGAACCTACCTCTGACCTCTGTCCTATATCTATTACCCCTCAGTTTAAAGTTATGTCCCCTCGTGCCAGCCATTTCCATCCGCGGGAGAAGGCTCTCACTGTCCACCCTATCCAACCCCCTGATCATTTTGTATGCCTCTATTAAGTCTCCTCTTAACCTTCTTCTCTCCAACGAAAACAACCTCAAGTCCATCAGTCTTTCCTCATAAGATTTTCCCTCCATACCAGGCAACATCCTGGTAAATCTCCTCTGCACCCGCTCCAAAGCCTCCACATCCTTCCTGTAATGCGGTGACCAGAACTGTACGCAATACTCCAAATGCGGCCGTACCAGAGTTCTGTACAGCTGCAACATGACCTCCCGACTCCGGAACTCAATCCCTCTACCAATAAAGGCCAACACTCCATAGGCCTTCTTCACAACCCTATCAACCTGGGTGACAACTTTCAGGGATCTATGTACATGGACACCTAGATCCCTCTGCTCATCCACACTTTCAAGAACTTTACCATTAGCCAAATATTCCGCATTCCTGTTATTCCTTCCAAAGTGAATCACCTCACACTTCTCTACATTAAACTCCATTTGCCACCTCTCAGCCCAGCTCTGCAGCTTATCTATATCCCTCTGTAACCTGCTACATCCTTCCACACTATCGACAACACCACCGACTTTAGTATCGTCTGCAAATTTACTCACCCACCCTTCTGCGCCTTCCTCTAGGTCATTGATAAAAATGACAAACAGCAACGGCCCCAGAACAGATCCTTGTGGTACTCCACTTGTGACTGTACTCCATTCTGAACATTTCTCATCAACCACCACCCTCTGTCTTCTTTCAGCTAGCCAATTTCTGATCCACATCTCTAAATCACCCTCAATCCCCAGCCTCCGTATTTTCTGCAATAGCCTACCGTGGGGAACCTTATCAAACGCTTTGCTGAAATCCATATACACCACATCAACTGCTCTACCCTCATCTACCTGTTCAGTCACCTTCTCAAAGAACTCAATAAGGTTTGTGAGGCATGACCTACCCTTCACAAAGCCATGCTGACTATCCCTGATCATATTATTCCTATCTAGATGATTATAAATCTTGTCTCTTATAATCCCCTCCAAGACTTTACCCACTACAGACGTGAGGCTCACCGGTCTATAGTTGCCGGGGTTGTCTCTGCTCCCCTTTTTGAACAAAGGGACCACATTTGCTGTCCTCCAGTCCTCTGGCACTATTCCTGTAGCCAATGATGACATAAAAATCAAAGCCAAAGGTCCAGCAATCTCTTCCCTGGCCTCCCAGAGAATCCTAGGATAAATCCCATCAGGTCCCGGGGACTTATCTATTTTCAGCCTGTCCAGAATTGCCAACACCTCTTGCCTACGTACCTCAATGCCATCTATTCTATTAGCCTGGGGCTCAGCATTCTCCTCCACAACATTATCTTTTTCCTGAGTGAATACTGACGAAAAATATTCATTTAGTATCTCGCCTATCTCTTCAGACTCCACACACAATTTCCCATCCCTGTCCTTGACTGGTCCTACTCTTTCCCTAGTCATTCGCTTATTCCTGACATACCTATAGAAAGCTTTTGGGTTTTCCTTGATCCTTCCTGCCAAATACTTCTCATGTCCCCTCCTTGCTCGTCTTAGCTCTCTCTTTAGATCCTTCCTCGCTACCTTGTAACTCTCCATCGCCCCAACTGAAACTTCACACCTCATCTTCACATAGGCCTCCTTCTTCCTCTTAACAAGAGATTCCACTTCCTTGGTAAACCACGGTTCCCTCGCTCGACGCCTTCCTCCCTGCCTGACCGGTACATACTTATCAAGAACACGCAGTAGCTGATCCTTGAACAAGCCCCACTTGTCCAGTGTGCCCAACACTTGCAGCCTACTTCTCCACCTTATTCCCCCCCAAGTCACGTCTAATGGCATCATAATTGCCCTTCCCCCAGCTATAACTCTTGCCCTGCGGTGTATACTTATCCCTTTCCATCATTAACGTCAACGTCACCGAATTGTGGTCACTGTCCCCAAAGTGCTCTCCTACCTCCAAATCCAACACCTGGCCTGGTTCATTACCCAAAACCAAATCCAACGTGGCCTCGTCTCTTGTTGGCCTGTCAACATATTGTTTCAGGAAACCCTCCTGCACACACTGTACAAAAAACGACCCATCTATTGTACTCGAACTATATCTTTTCCAGTCAATATTTGGAAAGTTAAAGTCTCCCATAATAACTACCCTGTTACTTTCGCTCTTATCCAGAATCATCTTCGCCATCCTTTCCTCTACATCCCTAGAACTATTAGGAGGCCTATAAAAAAACTCCCAACAAGGTGACCTCTCCTTTCCTGTTTCTAACTTCAGACCATACTACCTCGGAAGAAGAGTCCCCATCTAGCATCCTCTCCGCCACCGTAATACTGCTCTTGACTAGTAGCGCCACACCTCCCCCTCTTTAGCCTCCTTCTCTGAGCTTACTAAAACACCTAAACCCCGGAACCTGCAACATCCATTCCTGTCCCTGCTCTATCCATGTCTCCGAAATGGCCACAACATCGAAGTCCCAGGTACCAACCCATGCTGCCAGTTCCCCTACCTTGTTTCGTATACTCCTGGCATTGAAGTAGACACACTTCAAACCACCTACCTGAACACTGGCCCCCTCCTGCGACGTCAAATCTGTGCTCCTGACCCCTCTACTCTCATTCTCCCTTACCCTAAAACTACAATCCAGGTTCCCATGCCCCTGCTGCATTAGTTTAAACCCCCCCAAAGAGCACTAACACATCTCCCCCCCAGGATATTTGTGCCCCTCAGGTTCAGATGTAGACCATCCTGTCTGTAGAGGTCCCACCTTCCCCAGAAAGAGCCCCAGTTATCCAGAAATCTGAATCCCTCCCGCCTGCACCATCCCTGTAGCCACGTGTTTAAATGCTCTCTCTCCCTATTCCTCATCTCACTATCACGTGGCACGGGCAACAACCCAGAGATAACAACTCTGTTTGTTCTAGTTCTGAGCTTCCATCCTAGCTCCCTGAAAGCCTGCCTGACATCCTTGTCCCCTTTCCTACCTATGTCGTTAGTGCCAATGTGGACCACGACTTGGGGCTGCTCCCCCTCCCCCTAAGGACCCGGAAAACACGATCCGAGACATCACGTACCCTTGCACCTGGGAGGCAACATACCAAACGTGAGTCTCTCACGCTCCCACAAAATCTCCTATCTGTGCCCCTGACTATAGAGTCCCCAATTACTAATGCTCTGCTCCTCTCCCCCCTTCCCTTCTGAGCAACAGGGACAGACTCCGTGCCAGAGGCCCGTACCCCATGGCTTACCCCTGGTAAGTCCCCCCCCCCACAAGTATCCAAAGCGGTATACTTGTTTCTCAGGGGAACGGCCGCAGGGGATCCCTGCACTGACTGTTTTTTCCCAGTCCCTCTTACAGTTACCCATCTATCTCCAATCTTTGGTGTAGCTAATTCCCTGAAGCTGCTATCTATGACCCCCTCTGCCTCCCGAATGATCCGAAGTTCTTCCAACTCCAGCTCCAGTTCCCTAACTCGGTCTTGGAGGAGCTGGAGATGGCAGCACTTCCTGCAGGTAAAATCAGCAGGGACACTAACTGCATCCCTCACCTCAAACATCCTGCAGGAGGAACATTGCACTCCCTTCCCTGCCATTCCCCTAACTTTCTACCAAGATCTGGCTAACAACTAAATTAAATTTTTTATAAAAAATAATAATAATATAATAAAATATGGTACTTTCCTCAGACCAATGGGTTTTATTATTAGGTTAGAGGAGGAGGGCGGGTGGGAGAGACTACACGTGTAGTGTCTCGGGTTTCCTCTTCACCAGAATTTATTGGTGAGGGTCTTCCCAGACGTCCGCGGGTCGACTTCCTGTTCCCGCCTAAAACACTAATTTTAAAAAAAAAGAAAAATTCTCAGCTCCTGCTGAAATTGACTAACCAGCTAGCTCCACTCCCGCCGAAATCGACTGGCCTGCCCCTGCAAAGACAAGTGCTTTTAAAGGACAGACTTACCTCCCAGCAGCCACTTCCGCACTGCTCCCGCTGAAACTGGCTCGCCAGCTGTTCTCCCGCTGAAATCGACTCTTGCCCCTCGCACCTTAAACCTACGTCCCCTAGTAATTGACCCCTCTACCCTGGGAAAAAGCCTCTGACTATCTACTCTGTCTATGCCCCTCATATTTTTGTAGACCTCTATCAGGTCGCCCTCAACCTCCGTCGTTCCAGTGAGAACAAACCGAGTTTATTCAACCGCTCCTCATAGCTAATGCCCTCCATACCAGGCAACATCCTGGTAAATCTCTTCTGCACCCTCTCGAAAGCCTCCACATCCTTCTGGTAGTGTGGCGACCAGAATTGAACACTATACTCCAAGCGTGGCCTAACTAAGGTTCTATACAGCTGCAACATGACTTGCCAATTCTTATACTCAATGCCCCGGCCAATGAAGGCAAGCATGCCGTATGCCTTCTTGATGACCTTCTCCACCTGTGTTGCCCCTTTCAGTGACCTGTGGACCTGTACACCTAGATCTCTCTGACTGTCAATACTCTTGAGGGTTCTACCATTCACTGTATATTCCCTACCTGTATTAGACCTTCCAAAATGCATTACCTCACATTTGTCCGGATTAAACTCCATCTGCCATCTCTCCGCCCAAGTCTCCAGACAATCTAAATCCTGCTGTATCCTCCGACAGTCCTCATCGCTATCCACAATTCCACCAACCTTTGTGTCGTCTGCAAACTTACTAATCAGACCAGTTACATTTTCCTCCAAATCATTTATATATACTACGAACAACAAAGGTCCCAGCACTGATCCGGGTGTTCCGGTTTTCTCCCAAAAGTCCCGAAAGACGTGGTGTTCAGTAATTTTGACATTCTGAATTCTCCCTCTGTGTTCCCGAACAGGCGCCGGAATGTGGCGACTAGGGAATTTTCACAGTAACTTCATTGCAGTGTGAATGTAAGCCTCCTTGTGACAATAAAGATGATTATTTTGTTAAGAAGAATCTTCGCACACCTTAAAGGTATGAAAGCCGACACGGTCTTCCTCCGAATGTTACACCTGAGAGGGAAGGGCTGGGTGGGACAGACCTATCATTCCTGCTACGGGACGAGGACCAGGGGGGTAGCCATACTGATAAGCAAGAGGACGTGTTCACTGCGACAAAGACCGTTACAGACCAAGGGGGTGGTATATCATGGTCACAGTGTCCTAGATGGGACACCGGTAATCCTTGTCAACATGTACGCTCCCAACTGGGACGTCATGGAATTTGTAAAGAAGACCATGGTGGAAATCCCCGACATAGATACGCACCGACTGATCATTGGGGGGGGACTTTAATTGTGTACAGGACCCACGGACAGGTCGAACTCCACAACGGGGAAAAAGGCAGAGCTAGGGAACTGGGAATGTTTATGGAGCAGATGGGGGCAGTGGACCCGTGGTAGCTCATACACCCAGGTCAAAGAAATTTTCTTTCACACCAGTGCACAAGGTCTACACCCATATCGTCTTCTTTGGAGAGGGGAAATCGGTGCTTCCAGAGATAGTCAAAGCGGAATACTCCGTGATTGTAATCTCCGACCACGCTCCACATTACATGGGAGTCGGGATGGAGACGGGCTGTGTCCAATGCCCCCCGTGGAGGTTGGACACGTCCCTCTCGTCCGACAAGGTCTTCTGCCAGAAAACACCACAGGCCACAGGCGAATACGTTACAAACAATCGGAACGGGGAAGTCTCACCTCCCACGTTCTGGGAGGCACTGAAGGCTGTGATCAGGGGAGAAATTATCGCCTCTGAGGCTCGCAGAGACAGGGAAGAGAGGGCGGCCAGGCAACAACTGATCAACTCCATTCTGGAGGTGAGTCGATGGTACTTTGAGGCCCCGACCGTAGAGCTTCTGGTGGATAGGAAAAAGCTGCAAATGTACTTTAACCTGCTGTCCACCAGCAAAGCAGTGCACCAACTCCGCCAGACACGGGGGACACTGTACGAATATGGAGACAAGGCTAGCTGCATGCTGGCTCACAAGCTGAGAAAGCACGCAGTTGTGAGGAAAATAGCCCAGGTAAAGGACAGCAGAGGCAGACTGGTATCCAAATCAAAAATGGTCACCGAAGCATTCGGGCCCTTTTATCGGGGATGATACACCTCCGAACCGTCCGACGGGGACTCGGGAATGAACAGTTCCTCGATGGACTGGACAGACCAGCCACTGGGGGGGGGGGCAGACGGAGGAAGCTGCAAACACCAACACGACGGGTTCCCGTCAGACTACTACAAAATATTCTCCACAGCACTGGCCCCGCACCTGCGGGAGATGTTTCCAGACTCACTAGGGAGGGGCACCCTGCCTACAACGCTAACACAGGCCCCCATATCACTTACGGAAAAAGGACAAAGACACAATGGAATGTAGATTCTACAGACCCATTACTGCTTTACATAGATGCAAAGATACTCGCAAGAATCTTGACTAAGCAGCTGGAGAACTGTGTACCAGAAGTGGTCGCAGAGGACCAGGCGGGCTTCTTGACAGCTAATTGCAAATATCAGGTGACTGCTGAACGTGATAATAACTCAACCCGGGGAGAGAACACCAAAGGTGATCGTCGCCCTGGACGCAGAGTAGGCCTTTGACAGAGTCACGTGGAAGTACCTCATCGAGGTACTAGAGTGGTTTGGGCTAGAGACAGGGTTCACTCCTGTACAACACCCCCAAGGCGAGCGTACAGCCCAATACCACTAGCTCTAAATACTTCCAGCTGCACAGAGGCACGAGGCAGGGAAGCCTGCTGTCCCCGTTCTTGTTTGCCCTGGCCATGTGGCCACTGGAAATCACCCGGAGAGCAGTGAGAAGCTGGAAGGGAATCCAGAGAGAACAGAGTGTAGCTCCATGCGGATGATCTGCTCCTCCACATCTCGGACCAACAAAACGGCATAAACAAAATCACAAAGCTCCTGGGAGAGTTCGGATCCTTCTCGGGCTACAAACTCAACTTGTTGTGAACCCGAGAGGGGGAGGGGCAGAACCGAAGGGACTACCATTTGAAATAGCCCAAAACAAATTCTGCTGCCGGTGATCCAGATTGCCCAGGACTGGACACGGATCCACAAGTGGGGACTGGCCCGCCCAAACATACAATACTCCCACTGGGCAGACACGGCGGGAAGAGTGAGGGGATGGGTGAAGGAGCCAGACACGGAATGGGTATGGGTGAGGCTGGAGGAGAGTTGCTGTACAGGAATGACCCTCTGGGCCCTCCCCACAACAGCGTTCCTTTCCCCGCCAGCAAAACACTTAACAAGCCCAGTGGTGGGAGCTAACCTGAGAACTTGGAAACCGATGAGACAGCACTTCGGTCTGACCGAAAACAACAAAGGTAAATAACATCCCGAGAAGGGGCAATTGCATCGATATTCACAACACAATCAAACTCTCCTCCAAGCCCAGGACGGAACAGATGACCAAGAGGATGACTATTGGGCACAATGCTTGATCCATCCCCAAATCATCGTCCGCCCGGGCGTCGGGCCCAGCCACACTGGGTTTCCCCCATGGGCATCCTGAGAGAGAGTCTCGGAGGGCAACGGGACTCTGACCACGGTGCCAGGAACCTAGCCCAGGAGATCCTGTCCCCAGGGACTTCCACACAGCCTGGACCCTTATCACCCCCCCCCCCCCTCCCTCGCCCCCGCTGAGGTTACACCAACTCAGTCCCAGCCAGGATAAGACACTCCTCCCATCCACACAACAAAGAAAGGAAATACAAATCAGCCCTGACCAATGGGAAACTCCAGCCCCAAGGAAGAAAAGCCGTCAAAACCCCAGCTCGTGGGTGCCTCGGGAGGGGGGGGGGGGCAGTTCTCCCTGCAGTCCCTCCTCCTCAAAACCCAGGAACCCCTGTGGCAAATGCAGCATTTGAGATAATTGGATTATAAACATCTGGCAATTTAAGGGTTAACAGCCTGAGTTAGAGTGTGTTTGACAGTAGTCATGTTTTTAAAAATAATCTTATTGAGCAGGAGCAGAAAGTGTTTAGGAGCCAGCAGGTGGAATTGAGCATGGCAAAAGCCTGGGATAATGCACAGTTGTTTGACTAGGGGGTTTTGATGTGTTTTCAGCCTGGGGAGATGATGTCATTGCTGGGTGGAGCCCAGATTTAGAGCTGGGGTCTTATCTGGCCAACACAGAGTCCATAAGTAAGGTCTTTTGACCTCACAATAGGATAGTTACAAGATTAATAGTATTTAAAGTAGTGCAGACTTGTCTGAGCACAAGGGTACAGCTGAAACAAAACAGTTGAAACAGCTTTCTGAAGATATCCAGCCAGAGCAAAGAACAAAGAAATGTACAGCACAGAAACAGGCCCTTCAGCCCTCCAAGCCCATGCCGACCATGCTGCCCGACTAAACTACAATCTTCTACACTTCCTGGGTCCGTATCCCTCTATTCCCATCCTATTCATGTATTTGTCAAGATGCCCCTTAAATGTCACTATCGTCCCTGCTTCCACCACCTCCTCCGGTAGCGAGTTCCAGGCACCCACTACCCTCTGTGTAAAAAACTTGCCTCGTACATCTACTCTAAACCTTGCCCCTCTCACCTTAAACCTATGCCCCCTAGTAATTGACCCCTCTACCCCGGGAAAAAGCCTCTGACTATCCACTCTGTCTATGCCCCTCATTATTTTGAAGACCTCTATCAGGTCACCCCTCAACCTCCTTCGTTCCAGTGAGAACAAACCGAGTTTATTCAACCGCTCCTCATAGCCAATGCCCTCCATACCAGGCAACATTCTGGTAAATCTCTTCTGCACCTTCTCTAAAGCCTCCACATCCTTCTGGTAGTGTGGTGACCAGAATTGAACACTATACTCCAAGTGTGGCCTAACTAAGGTTCTATACAGCTGCAACATGACTTGCCAATTCGTATACTCAATGCCCCGGCCAATGAAGGCAAGCATGCCGTATGCCTTCTTGACTACCTTCTCCACCTGTGTTGCCCCTTTCAGTGACCTGTGGACCTGTACTCCTAGATCTCTTTGACTTTCAGGGCCTGCAGGGGTTCTTACAGGAGCCAAATGTGTTCTGGAAAGCAGGTATTTTCCTGTGCCTGAGCACAGGGCTAAATCGCTGGCTTTGAAAGCAGACCAGCAGCACGGTTCAATTCCCGTACCAGCCTCCCCGAACAGGCGCCGGAATGTGGCGACTAGGGGCTTTTCACAGTAACTTCATTTGAAGCCTACTTGTGACAATAAGCGATTTTCATGTTTTCATTCGGCGTAGAATGGATTGAGAGCAGGTTGTTTTTCCTTTCTTGGTGTTTAATTGGGAATAGATATAGTAATTAAGGGTATCATATTACTGTTGGCACTGGGGTGCTGACTTTGGGCTGCATTACATTGCTAAACTGGGAGTTTGGTGAGTGAGGGAAATTAAAAGTAATTTCTATCTAAAGTCCAGACTTTATTTAGTAAATTAACTTAAAAGTTGCTGTTTGGGTTGGAAGAAGGTGAGTTTTAAATCAGGTTTAACCAGAGTTCACTGGGCTCTGCTCACAACTGCAGCTTGTTAATTAGATCGCCGGATTAAACCAGTTTTTAGAGTCAGACAGGATAAAGATGAGCCATCTTCCAGTGCTCACTCTGTTTGCACTGGAGTGCTGACTTCTGGTTGCATTAGAGTGCTAAAGTGGGAGTTCGGTGACTGAGGAAGTTGGGTGAGGAGGGATGCGAGGTGCTCCTTTCATTCCCTACTGTAGTGAAAAGTCGGAGGAATCTGACATTTGAAACATTAAAGTAACACTGAGAATGCCTGAGGCTTTTAATGAATGGGAGAAGTCCCACAAGGGGTTAACAGCAGAAGCCTGTTTTGAAAGCAGACAACTTCACAGACAGGAAAGAAAACAGATAGGAGCTTCATTTTAATTTACAAGTTAGAAAAGTCATTTGATAGACTTAAACTCTTAAAGTTATATGAAAGGGAACAGTATTTCACAAATCTTTAAGCAATGAATTCTTTTATTGAACAATTAAGAAAAACAGGTAGAATCTAAAGTTTAAGATAAGGAACAACTATTAAGTGTGAAAAGTTACTAACACTGTTAATAAAGTGAAACAACTGATTTACAAATGAAGAAAACTAGAAGGTGACAAGGTTACACTATAACGTACATCATATTTGACATTAAAGCCTTTTAGAAGATGGCCAAAGCAGATAAAGTTAGTGTCAGAGGGGAGAACCCTAATATGACATTAGCTTAACCCAAAGATGACCCGGGTCAAAACTGAGAAAACCCATTAAAAAAAAGACATAAATCCAAAAGAGTGCTAACTGAGACACAGACAAATTAATTACATGTCAAGCAAAGTGAGAAAACTCCAGTCAGGAATGGTGAGCTGGTGAGGGTGAAGCTGCGCTATCGCTGTTAGTGTAGCGCCACGCTTCGAAACCGATAAAACTTCGCCCTCAAACTGTCATGCAGGCAGTCTGAAGGGTGCCGGGTGCAGAGGTTAAGGGGCCCCAAATTGCTATTAAAACTGGGGGAAATGAGCAGAAGGTTATCACTTCTTCCTCGGTGATGGAACGAGCAGCATCTGAAGACCGAGCAGCCCAGGCAACCGAACAGAGGACCAAAAGTTTTTAAAAACTGATTGTCAAGCGAGACTTGAAAGTCTGCAACTGGTCCAAACAAGAAAAGATCTTTTTACCTTTCAGTAAAAGTAGAATTTCTCTTTTAACTTGAAAATAAAGTTAAGTTCAAATAGATAACCTGAAAGAGTGGTTGTTATTTTCTTTAGAAAGTTTACTTTACTTCACTTAAGAAGCCGGACCCGTGTGTAAGTTACTAAGTGGTAAGTAAATAAAATTCTTCTATGAAGATACGGGTTATGGTGGGGGATAACTTGAAACACTAGTTTGACCCGAATAGCACCCGCCTAAGTCTGCAAAGGAGTCAGGGAGTGAGAATCCTTGCTCACCATCTAGAATAAATTGACCCTTTTTGGTATAGGGGGAATTCTAAGAATAGTGGGGAGGTAAAAACTACACTACATTTCCTCACAGATCCGGGAGTTTACAAAGAATGCTGCTGACTAGGAACAGAGTCGGAGGGCAGAGTTCCAGCAGGTGAGTAAACAGAGGAACTGACCTCAGCTGAAAAAAAACGGAGAAAGAGACATTTGGGAAAAGTATGACCTGTTTGGCTAGTAGGGAATCTGCACTCCATTTGAAAATAAAAATTGTTGAACTAATTTAAATACATGAATAGGATGGGAATAGAGGGATACGGACCCAGGAAGTGTAGAAGATTGTAGTTTAGTCGGGCAGTATGGTCGGCACGGGCTTGGAGGGCCGAAGGGCCTGTTCCTGTGCTGTACATTTCTTTGTTCTTTGTAATTAAACCTAATTAATGAAGTTGTCAGAAGTAGAGGGGTATCTAGACATGAGGCAGGGGATTACTGCATTTTGCATTTATAGTAGAAATCTAGTGCTGGGAAGCAGATACTTAACTAATTTATTTTAATTTGATTGGTATTTATTTTTTAATTAATTTATTAATTAGTTCCAGAAATGTGAGTTCGAGGGGTAAAGTGCTTCCCCTGTGAGATGTGGAGATCTGTGAAGTTTCCAGCGTTCCGGACAGCTGCATCTGCAGGAAGTGTAACCAATGGAAGCTCCTCACAGACCGCCTGGTTCGGTTGGAGCAGCAGTTGGATGCACTTCGGAGCATGCAGGTGGCGGAAAGCGTCATAGATCGCAGTTATATAAATGTGGTCACACCCAAGGTACAGGCAGACAGATGGGTGACCGCTAGAAAGGGCAGGCAGTCAGTGCAGGAATCCTCTGTGGCTCTTCCCCTCTCTACATGTATACTGTTTTGGATACTGTTGGGGGGTGTGGCCTATCAGAGGAAAATAACAGCAGCCAGAACAGTGGCACCACAACTGGCTCTGTTGCTCAGTAGGGGAGGGCAAAGTGCAGGAGAGCGTTAGTTATCGGGACTCTATAGTCAGGGGCACAGATAGGCGCTTCTGTGGACGTGAACGAGACTCCAGGATGGTGTGTTGCCTCCCTGGTGCCAGGGTCCAGGGTGTCTCAGAACGGGTAGCGGGCATCCTGAAGGGGGAAGGCAAACAGGCAGAGGTCGTAGGAAGAGTGGCAAGGTCCTGCAGCAGCAGTTTAGGGAGTTAGGTAGAAAGTTAAAAGGCAGGATGCCTAGGATCATAATCTCAGGATTACTCCCTGTGCCACGTGCTAGTGAGGCTAGAAACAGGTGGGATAGAGGGGGATGTAAAAGGGGTGGAGGAGTTGCATTACTGGTTAAGAACAAAGAAATGTACAGCACAGAAACAGGCCCTTCGGCCCTCCAAGCCCGTGCCGACCATGCTGCCCGACTAAACTACAATCTTCTGCACTTTCTGGGTCCGTATCCCTCTATTCCCATCCTATTCATGTATTTGTCAAGATGCCCCTTAAACGTCACTATCGTCCCTGCTTCCACCACCTCCTCCGGTAGCGAGTTCCAGGCACCCACTACCCTCTGTGTAAAGAGGGTGGGAGAATATCACAGCTGTATTGTGAGAGGACACCTCAGAGGGTTTATACAGCGTGGCAATCTGGGTAGAGCTCAGGATTAGGAAGGGTGTAGTCACAATGTTGGGAGTTTACTACAGACCTCCTAACAGCCAGCAGGAGATAGAGGAGCAGATAGGTAGACAGATTTTGGAAAGATGTAAAAGTTGTTGTGGTGGGTGATTTTACCTTCCCCAATATTGACTGGGACTCACTTCGTGCTAGGGGCTTGGATGGGGCAGAGTTTGTAAGAGGCATCCAGGAGGGCTTCCCGAAACAATATGTAGATAATCCAATTCGGGAAGGGGTCGTACTGGACCTGGTGTTGGGAAATAAGCCTGGGCAGGTAAGGTGCTAAATTGGGGAAGGCTAATTATAACAATATTAAGCAGGAACTGAAGAATCTAGATGGGGGAGAATGTTTGAGGGCAAATCAACATTTACCACACAACCCCCGGGTAATGACCGTCTCCTACAAGAGAGGATCTAACCATCGCCCCTTGACATTCAATGGCATCACCATCGCTGAATCCCCACAATCAACATCCTGGGGGTGACCATTGGTTAGAAACTGAACTGGACTAGCTACATTAATACTGTGGCTACCAGGACAGGTCAAAGGCTGGGAATACTGTGGTGAGTAACTCACTTCCTGACCCCCCCAGAGCCTGTCCACCATCTACAAGGCACAAGTCGGGAGTGTGATGGAAAACTCTCCACTTGCCTGGATGAGTGCACTTCCAACAACACTCAAGAAGCTCGACCCCATCCAGGACAAAGCGGCCGCTTGATTGCTCCGCTTCCACAAACATTCACTCTCTCCACCACCGACGCACAGTAGCAGCCGTGTGTACCGTCTACAAGATGCACTGCAGTAACTCACCAAGGTTCCTTAGACAGCACCTTCCAAACCCACGACCACTACCATCCAGAAGGACAAGAGCAGCAGATACCTGGGAACCCCACCACCTGGAGGTTCCCCTCCAAGTCACTCACCCCCCTGACTGGGAAATATATCGCTGTTCCTTCACTGTCACTGGGGCAACATCCTGCAACTCTCTCCCTAACAGCACAGTGGGTTTACCTACTGCAGCCGTTCATGAAGGCAGCTCACCCCCATGACCTGGGCGGCGCTCTGCCAGCATTTATTGCTAATTGCTGATTGCCCTTGAGGGGCTGTTTAGCACAGGGCTAAATCGCTGGCTTTTAAAGCAGACCAAGGCAGGCCAGCAGCACGATTCAATTCCCGTACCAGCCTCCCCGAACAGGTGCCGGAATGTGGTGACTCGGGGCTTTTCACAGTAACTTCATTGAAGCCTACTCGTGACAAGCGATTTTTATTTCATTTTCATTTTCATTTAATTTCATTTGCTTGCGGGGTAGTTAAGAATCACCCACGTTGCTGTGGGTCTGGAGTCACATGTAGGCCAGACCGGGTAAGGATGGCAGGTTTCCTTCCCTAATGGACTTTAGTGAACCAGATGGATTTTTACGACAATCGACGATGGTTTCATGGTCATCGTTAGACTTTTAATTACAGATTTTTATTGAATTCAAATTTCACTATCTGCAGTGGCAGGATTGGAACCTGGGACCACCGGAGTCCTCTGGATCTCTGGATCTCTAGTCCAGTGACAATACTACAATTCCACCGCCTTCCCCTTCTGAAGGGCAACTAGGGCTGGGCAAGAAATGCTGCTGTAACCAGCGACGCCCACATCACATTCATTCATTTTTTGAAAAAGTCTTTCAAATATCGGTTGATAGGAATTCAGGATCTGCATGTTCCTGTGAAGAGGAAGGATAAGTATGGCAAGTTCTGGGAACCGTGGAGAACGAGGGATATTGCGAGTTTGGTCAAAAAGCAAAAGGAAGCATTTGTCAGGGCTAGCAGGCTGGGAACAAACAAAGTCCTTGAGGAATATAAGGAAAGTAGGAAAGAACTTGAGTCAGGAGTCAGGAGGGCTAAAAGGGGTCACTAAAAGTCATTGGCAAACAGGATTAAGGAGAATCCCAAGGCATTTTATACATATGTAAAGAGCAAGAGGGTAGCCAGGGAAAGGGCTGGCCCACTCAAGGACAGGGGAGGGAATCTGTGTATGGAGCCAGAGGAAATGGGCGAGGTATTAAATGAGTACTTTAATAATAATAATAATCTTTATTGTCACAAGTAGGCTTGCATGAACACTGCAATGAAGTTACTGTGAAAAGCCCCTAGTCGCCACATTCCGGCGCCTGTTCGGGTGCACAGAGGGAGAATTCAGAATGTCCAAATTACCTAACAGCACGTCTTTCGGGACTTGTGGGAGGAAACCGGAGCACCCGGAGGAAACCCACGCAGACACGGGGAGAACATGTAGACTCCGCACAAACAGTGACCCAAGCCGGGAATCGAACCTGGGACCCTGGAGCTGTGAAGCAACAGTGCTAACCACTGTGCTACCATGAGTGATATGGACCCCGGAAGTGTAGAAGATTTTAGGTTAGATGGGTGGCATGGTCAGCACAGGGTTAGAGGGCCGAAGGACCTTTTCCTGCGCTGTACATTTCTTTGTATTGAGTAGCAATGTTTAAGGGGCAATTGTAAGCTATTTCCCGGTGTGACATTAAAGAGTTTAATAGTGTGCTAATAATAAAGTTTTGTTTTAAAATACCAAATCCCGATTTCTTCGTGCAATCCCTCCTGGAGCAAAGTATTCTTTACGCACAGTCTTATAAAATAAACTAAAATATTGTTTTGGTCCCATATCCGAGCCACTTCTGGGATCTGGGGCGGGATTCTTTGACCCCCCGCCGGGTCGGAGAATCGCCGGGGGGGGTGGGGGGGGGGGGCGGCATGAATCCCACCCCCGCCGGCCGCCGAATTCTCCGGCACCGAAAATTCGGCGGGGGCGGGAATCGCGCCGCACCGGTCGGCGGGCACCCCCCCCCCCCCCGGTGATTCTCCGGCCTGCGATGGGCCGAAGTCCCGCTGCTGCCATGCCAGTCCCGCCGGCGTGAATCAAACCACCTCCCTTACCGGCGGGACTGGCGGCGCGGGCGGGCTCCGGGGTCCTGGTGGAGGGCACGGCTGGCCAAAGGCCTTTCCCGCCAGTCAACGGCGCGCCAACCACTCCGGTGCGGGCCTAGCTCTTCATGGTGAGGGCTTGGCCCCTAAAGTGGGGAGAAATCCGCACCTTTGGTGTGGCCTGACGCCGGAGTGGTTCCCGCCGCTCCATCTCGCCGGGAACCCCCGCCCCGTTGGGTAGGGGAGAATCCCGTCCCTGTTCTAAGTTCTATGTTCTATGGTCTGGGATATTAATAAAATTTGGGGTTCATCCGGGATGTTAAGTATAATTCCTTGTTTGGTTTGAGATTATTAAAGGCAGTGAGTGAGTGGAATGATTGCATTCTTTCAGGGTTTGAAGGTTAAATAGGGAGTGAGTGGAGAGGCTATTTCAGTCGCAAACCTTCTCCTGGGTGTGGAAGAGATACTTGAGATGGTTTACAAAGTGAGACTGAAGCAAAACTCTCAGGTTTGGCAGAAAGCTGCTGTTAAGCTTATCTAAAGGGGTGAGGAAAGTAGAGATAATAGAAGCCATAGCTGAACAATGAATGTGCCAGAGACACAGTCTGAATCATTAGAAGTAGCTCGAATTCAGTGACAAATAGAACAGAAGAAATTGGAAATGAAAGAAAAGGAGAGATCAGCAATTGCAGAAGAAAAGGAAAAAGAGGGATTTTTAAAGGGAAATGGAAAGGAGGAAGTTTGAGGTAGAAATAGAAAATTAGCAAAGGAAGAAAGGGACAATGGAAGAAGGAGAGAGAATTTGAACTTCAGAAACAGGCACTGCAAGGAGAACATCAAGTTCAAAGGTTGGAGTTCAGGACAGAAGCTGAAGAAGGTCTAGAGGACTGACAAATGCTTCCTAGTCAGCTGCGTAGTATGGACATGTTTAAATATATTCAAGCATTGCCAAGATTTGATGGGAAAGATGTGGAAGCTTCTTTAATCTCATTTTGAGAAAGTTGTGAAACAATCGAATTGGCCGAAGACCGTTGGGGTAGTGTAGGTTCAAACAAAGGTGGTAGGTAGAGCGAGTGAAGTGTTTGCCTCACTATCAGAGGAGGTATCTGGGGATTATGACGAGTGAGAAAAGCCATTTTAAATGCATATGAACCAGCGCCAGAAGCGGACAGACAAAAGTTTAGAAATCAAAGGAAAGACCCAAACATATATGGATTTCAAAAGAATTAAACAAAATAATTCTGATAGGTGGGAAGGAGCTTTAAAAATAGACTGAACATATTATGCTCTTAAATTTCTTGGTGGAATTTAAAGATTCACTTCCCGCAGTAATAAGAACTCGTGGAAGGGTTAAAACTGTTAGGAATGGGCCTAGATGTCTCATTGATACTAAGTATCCAATAATTGACACTAAGTATCCAATAATTGACACTGATATGTAAAGGGGTTGCAGGTGGCACTTGTTGGGCGTGGTGAGAGAGTTTTGTACAGAGTGCGTTCAAGGAAAATAAAGGAGCAGAACTCTGGACTCTTTACTGAACAGCAGCCAGAAGCTGACAAAACTGCTAGACAAACGCAGAAATGGCCGATGATTTTGAATTGGTTCCAAAAGCAAAGTCTGATTTTCGACATCAGTTTCAATCTGTGAAGGATAGAAACTGGGGAAATGAGAAATTCACAGGTGGTCAAAGCAAAGGAGGTTTAGTTGGTGATGTTAAGGAGAGTTTGCCTCAGAGAAAAAAAGGAAATCTATGATTGTGGAAGAGAGATCAGAAAACTTTATTGTAATAAAGAACATACAGTGCAGAAGGAGGCCATTCAGCCCATCAAGTCTGCACCGACCCACTTAAGCCCTCACTTCCACCTTATCTCCGTAACCCAATAACCCCTCCTAACCTTTTTTTGGACACTAAGGGCAATTTAGGATGGCCAAGCCACCTAACCTGAACATCTTTGGACTGTGGAAGGAAACGGGAGCACCCGGAGGAAACCCACGCACACACGGGAAGAACATGCAGACTCCGCACAGACAGCGACCCAGCGGGGAATCGAACCTGGGACCCTGGCGCTGTGAAGCCACAGTGCTATCCACTTGTGCTACCGGTTCTAAAGTTGGACATGTGAGGCCGCAGTGTTGGTGACTTAGGAAACGTACTGGGAAGACAGACTCAGTAAAACGGGATAAGCCAGTGGGGTTTATTAAAGTGAGCGGAAAACCACTGTCCCAGTGGAAGAGGAGCAACAGAGCGTCCGGTCTGTTCAGAGGCTAGTGGGTAAACCGGTGCCAGAACTTGTTATGGATTTTATTTGTGAGGGTAAGGTTTATTCGTGTGTACAAGGTGGAGTAGGGAAGGAGATTAAGATCTTAAGGATTACAGGAGCAAGTCAGTCATTAATGGTTGGAGATAAGGAGATAAGTAGTTTGAAAGGAGTATTGCTAGAGAAGGTGGTAATATGTGGAATTAGTGGTGAGAGCAGTGGTGTGCCATTATATAAGATAAGGTTAGAGAGCCTGGTGAAAAGTGATGAAGTGGTGGTAGGAGCCAGAGACAAATTCAGGGGTAGTTTATCCAGGGAAAAGTTGAGTGAATTACAGCAGAAAGATTCAGAGATAAAGCAGTTGCATCAGAAAGCATATACAGCAAGAGAATATCAGTGTATATCAGAGTGTTATTACATTAGAAATAATGTATTAATGAGAAATCTTTACATATGAGAAATGGGCAGAAGTTCATCAAGTGGTATTACCGGTGGGTTACAGGAAGGAGGTTTTTCGGGTGGCGCATGAGGTTCCAGTCGGGGTCATTTAGGAGTAAGGAAAACTCAAGCAAGAATGCAAAAATATTTTTATAAGGATGCAGTTGAATTTTGCCGAACATGTCACACATTTCAGGTAACAGGTAAACCTCAGGGGGGAATCAAACCAGCACCTTTACTATCCATCCCAGCATTTGAGGAACCTGTTACTCGGGTCGTAATTGACTGTGTAGGGACCGCTGCCTAAAACCAAAAGTGGAAATCAGTATTTGTTGACCATAATGATGCCCACCAGGTTTTCAGAGGCAATTGCATTAAGAAACATTACATCCAAGAGGGTTGTAGAGGAGTTACCAAACTTTTTACTAGATACGGACGACCAATAGAAATTCAATTAGATCAGGGATACAATTTTATGTCGAAGTTATTCAAGAAAGTTATGACTCGCTCAGGAATAAAGCAATTTAACTCAACGTCGTATCATCCTGAATCACAAGGGTCATGAGAAAGATGGCATCAAACTCTCTAGACCATGTTGAGGGGCTAGAGTCAGGATTATCCAGAGGATTGGGATAAAGGAATTCCATTTGTACTATTAGGGATACACCTAATGATGAGGCAAGGAAGGGAGGGGGGGCTTTGCCCCCGACGATGTCCCGGGCACTGATCTCCTTGATCCTGAAGCGGGACAAGGATCCCCTGCAGTGTGGGTCTTACAGGCCGATTTCGTTGTTAAATGTAGATGCCAAGGTGCTGGCGAAGGTCTTAGCCACGAGGATTGAGGATTGGGTGCCGCAGGTCATCCATGAAGACCAGACGGGGTTCGTGAAGGGGAGGCAGTTGAACGCGAATGTGCGGAGGCTCCTGAACGTTATTATGATGCCGGCGAGGGAGGGGGAGGCGGAGATAGTGGTGGCGATGGACGCTGAGAAGGCCTTCGATAGGGTAGAGTGGGGGTACCTGTGGGAGGTGCTGAAGAGGTTCGGGTTTGGGGAGGGGTTCGTCATCGAGGGACGAGGCAGGGGTGTCCCCTGTCCCCCCTCCTCTTTGCACTGGCGATTGAACCCCTGGCTATGGCACCGAGGGAGTCGAGGAACTGGAGGGGGTTGGTGCGGGGTGGGAGGAGCACAGGGTGTCGCTCTATGCGGACGACTTGCTGCTATATGTGGCGGACCCGGTGGGGGGAATGCCGGAGGTATTGAGGATCCTCAGGGAATTCGGGGATTTCTCAGGGTACAAGCTCAACATGGGGAAGAGCGAGCTGTTCGTAGTTCAGCTAGGGGACCAGGAGAGGGGGTTTGGCGAGCTCCCACTAAAAAGGGCGGAGAGGAGCTTCAGGTGTTTGGGGGTCCAGGTGGCCAGGAGCAGGGGGGCCCTGCATAGGCTTAATTTCACGAGGCTGGTGGAGCAAATGGAGGAGGAGTTCAAGAAGTGGGACGCGTTGCCGCTGTCCCTGGCGGGTAGGGTGCAGTCAGTTAAGATGACGGTGCTCCCAAGGTTTTTGTTCCTGTTCCAGTGCCTCCCCATTCTTATCCCAAAGGCCTTCTTTAGGCGGGTCAACAGGAGCATAACGGGGTTTGTGTGGGCGCGAGGGACTCCGAGGGTGAGAAGGGTGTTCCTGGAGCGGAGTAGAGATAGGGGGGGGCTGGCGCTGCCCAACCTCTGTGGGTACTACTGGGCCGCCAATGCGGCGGTGGTGCGCAAGTGGGTGATGGAGGGGAGGCTGGAGATGGCGTCTTGTGAGGGTACGAGTCTGGAGGTGCTGGCAACGGCGCCACTGCCGCTTCCTCCAATGAGGTATACCACGAGCCCGGTGGTGGCGGCTACCCTCAAAATTTAGAGGCAATGGAGGCGGCACAGGGGGGACGTGGGGGCCTCGGTGTGGACCCCGATACGGGGGAACCACCGGTTTGTCCCAGGGAGAATAGATGGAGGGTTTTCGGGGTGGTACAGGGCAGGGATAAGAAGGTTGGGGAACCTGTTTGTGGTTGGGAAGTTCGCGAGCTTGGGTGAGCTGGAGAGGTACGGGCTCTCCCCGGGAAATGCCTTTAGGTATCTACAGGTAAGGGCGTTTGCCAGGCGGCAAGTGGTGGAATTCCCGCTGTTGCTGCCACGCACGGTACAGGACAGGATGCCCTCGGGGGCGTGGGTTGGAGAGGAGAAGATCTCGGAAACTTACCAGGTGATGCAGGAGGAGGAGGAGGCCTCGGTGGTGGAGCTGAAAGGTAAGTGGGAGGAGGAGTTGGGGGAGGAGATCGAAGAGGGGACGTGGGCAGATGCCCTATGGAGGGTGAACTCTTCCTCTTCGTGCGCGAGGCTCAGCCTCATACAATTTAAGGTGCTGCATAGGGCACACATGACCGGGACAAGGATGAGCCGGTTTTTGGGGGTGAGGACAGGTGTGTTAGGTGCTCAGGGAGCCCAGCAAACCCCACCCATATGTTCTGGGCATGCTCAGTGCTGGAGGAATTTTGGAAGGGCGTAGCGAGGACGGTGTCGAGGGTGGTAGGATCCAGGGTCAAACCGGGCTGGGGGCTCGCAATATTTGGGGTTGCAGAGGAGCCGGGAGTGCAGGAGGCGAAAGAGGCCGGTATTTTGGCCTTTGCGTCCCTGGAAGCCCGGTGAAGGATTCTTCTTCAGTGGAAGGATGAGAGGCCCCCCAAGTGTGGAATCCTGGATCACCGATATGGTGGGGTTTATTAATTTGGAGAGGGTGAAATTTGCGTTAAGGGGATAGGTGCAAGGGTTCTTCAAGCGGTGGCAACTGTTCTTGGACTTCCTGGCAGAACGGTAGTTTTGTGAGGGCCACGAAGAATCCAGCATGAGTTTCAAGGATACAAGAAATAACATTTATTTACAATAACATATATATACACAACAGCAACTTCCCTTGCTGCTTACTCCTTCCTGGCAGTTCCAAACTGGCCAGCTTTATTTATGCAGGGAGTCTGCTAATGATTTCTCCGCCCCCCTCATTGGGGAAGCTCATACTCCCACAGGATTGTGGGATTGACATTAGTCCCCAGCCAATGGTAAGTAGGCAGGTTATAACATCCCTCCCCCCCCCGAAGCCCAAGGAATCCACCGAAGACCCTGGCGAAGGAGGGCGTCGGACTCGTTTTGCTGCAGGCCGGACACCATTTGCAGGCGGCGCTGGATCGGGCGGTGTGTAACGAGACGGAGACCGGCGCTTCCGTGATGAACGGTGTAACGGTTGAACATCCACGGCCCGTGGGCCCGAGGATTCCCCCTCTGAGGCGTCCTGTGTCTCTATCTCGGAGTCAGAGTCTGCTGCCTCCGTCATCTCCGTTTGCACTGAGTGCTGAATTTGGTGCTTTTTGAGTGCGATAGTGAGAGTTTGGTGACCGAGGGAGTATAAGGCTTCATTTTTATCTAAAGTTTAGTCTTTCTTTTATTTAGTTAATTAACTTAAAAGTTGCTGTTTGGTTTAGAAGAAGGTGAATTTTCAATCAGCTTTAAACAGGCTTCTACTTCTAGGCACTTGCAGCTGGAGCTTGTTAATTAGTTAATTGGATTAGACCAGTTTTTCAGAGGCTAGATTCACAGTATAAAAGTGATCCCCTACAGTGCAGACTTTGTTTGCACTGAGTGCTGAATTTGGTGATTTTTGAGTGCGATAGTGAGAGTTTGGTGACCGAGGGAGTTAGGTGAGGAGGGAGTAAGGTGCTCCTTTCATTTTGTTTCCGACATTTCCGCAAAGAGTGCGAAGAGAGCCAGGAGTTTACAGGAAGTGTAGCTGACTGGGAGCAGAGTCGGAGGGCGGAGATCTAGTTAGTCCACACAGCAGCTATATTCTGTAAGGTAAGAGGGGATGGAGGCTAGGCCAGTTACATGCTCCTCCTGTAGGATGTGGGTGGTGAGGGATACCACCGGTGTCCCCGCTGACTATACCTGCGGGAAGTGCACCCAACTTCAGCTCCTCAAAGACCGTGTTAGGGAACTGGAGCTGAAGCTGGATGAACTTCGGATCATCCGGGAGGCAGAGGGGGTGATTGAGAAGAGTTACAGGGAGGTAACCACACCCAAGGTACAGGACAAGAATAGCTGGGTTACAGTCAGGGGGAAAAAAACAAACAGGCCGACAGTGCAGGGATCCCTCGTGGCCGTTCCCCTTCAAAACAAGTATACCGTTTTGGATGCTGTTGGGGGGGATGACCTACCGGGGGAAGGCCCTAGCGGCCAGGTCTCTGGCACTGAGTCTGGCTCTGGGGCTCAGAAGGGAAGGGGGGAGAATAGAAAAGCAATAGTTGTAGGAGATTCAATGGTTAGGGGAATAGATAGGAGATTCTGTGGTCGCGAGCGAGACTCCCGGAAGGTATGTTGCCTCCCGGGTGCCAGGGCCAGGGATGTCTCGGATCGTGTCTTCAGGATCCTTAAGGGGGAGGGGGAGCAGCCAGAAGTCGTGGTGCACATTGGTACCAACGACATAGGTAGGAAAAGGGGTGTGGAGGTAATAAACAAGTTTAGGGAGTTAGGCTGGAAGTTGAAAGCCAGGACAGACAGAGTTGTCATCTCTGGTTTGTTGCCGGTGCCACGTGATAGCGAGGCTAGGAATAGAGAGAGAGTGCAGTTGAACACGTGGCTGCAGGAATGGTGTAGGAGGGAGGGCTTCAGGTATTTGGATAATTGGAGCGCATTCTGGGGAAGGTGGGACCTGTACAAGCAGGACGGGTTGCACCTGAACCAGAGGGGCACCAATATCCTGGGAGGGAGGTTTGCTAGTACTCTTCGGGAGGGTTTAAACTAATTTGGCAGGGGAATGGGAACCGGATTTGTAGTCCAGCAACTAAGGTAGCCGATATTCAGGACGCCAAAGCTTGTAATGAGGCAGTGGGGAAGGGAACACTGACAAAGGAGAGTATTTGCAGGCACGGAGATGGGTTCAAGTGTGTATACTTCAACGCAAGAAGCATCAGGAATAAGGTGGGTGAACTTAAGGCATGGATCGGTACTTGGGACTACGATGTGGTGGCTATCACGGAAACTTGGATAGAAGAGGGGCAGAAATGGTTGTTGGAGGTCCCTGGTTATAGATGTTTCAATAAGATTAGGGAGGGTGGTAAAAGAGGTGGGGGGGTGGCATTATTAATTAGAGATAGTATAACAGCTGCAGAAAGGCAGTTTGAGGAGTATCACCCTATTGAGGTAGTATGGGTTGAAGTCAGAAATAGGAAAGGAGCAGTCACCTTGTTAGGAGTTTTCTATAGGCCCCCCAATAGTAGCAGAGATGTGGAGGAACAGATTGGGAAACAGATTTTGGAAAGGTGCAGAAGTCATAGGGTAGTAGTCATGGGCGACTTTAACTTCCCAAATATTGAGTGGAAACTCTTTAGATCAAATAGTTTGGATGGGGTGGTGTTTGTGCAGTGTGTCCAGGAAGCTTTTCTAACACAGTATGTAGATTGTCCAACCAGAGGAGGGGCAATATTGGATTTAGTACTGGGTAATGAACCAGGGCAAGTGATAGATTTGTTAGTGGGGGAGCATTTTGGAGATAGTGACCACAATTCTGTGACTTTCACTTTAGTAATGGAGAGGGATAGGTACGTGCAACAGGGCAAGGCTTACAATTGGGGGAAGGGTAAATACGATGTTGTCAGACAAGAATTGAAGTGCATAAGTTGGGAACATAGGCTGGCAGGGAAGGACACAAGTGAAATGTGGAACTTGTTCAAGGAACAGATGCTACGTGTCCTTGATATGTATGTCCCTGTCAGGCAGGGAAGAGATGGTCGAGTGAGGGAACCATGGTTGACAAGAGAGGTTGAATGTCTTGTTAAGAGGAAAAAGGTGACTTATGTAAGGCTGAGGAAACAAGGTTCAGACAGGGCATTGGAGGGATACAAGATAGTCAGGAGGGAACTGAAGAAAGGGATTAGGAGAGCTAAGAGAGGGCATGAACAATCTTTGGCGGGTAGGATCAAGGAAAACCCCAAGGCCTTTTACACATATGTGAGAAATATGAGAATGACTAGAGCGAGGGTAGGTCCGATCAAGGACGGTAGCGGGAGATTGTGTATTGAGTCTGAAGAGATAGGAGAGGTCTTGAATGAGTACTTTTCTTCTGTATTTACAAATGAGAGGGGCGATATTGTTGGAGAGGACAGTGTGAAACAGATTGGTAAGCTCGAGGAAATACTTGTTAGGAAGGAAGATGTGTTGGGCATTTTGAAAAACTTGAGGTTAGACAAGTCCCCTGGGCCTGACGGGATATATCCAAGGATTCTATGGGAAGCAAGAGATGAAATTGCAGAGCCGTTGGCAATTATCTTTTCGTCCTCACTGTCAACAGGGGTGGTACCAGGGGATTGGAGAGTGGCGAATGTCGTGCCCCTGTTCAAAAAAGGAACTAGGGATAACCCTGGGAATTACAGGCCAGTTAGTCTTACTTCGGTGGTAGGCAAAGTAATGGAAAGGGTACTGAAGGATAGGATTTCTGAGCATCTGGAAAGACACTGCTTGATTAGGGATAGTCAGCACGGATTTGTGAGGGGTAGGTCTTGCCTTACAAATCTTATTGAATTCTTTGAGGAGGTGACCAAGCATGTGGATGAAGGTAAAGCAGTGGATGTAGTGTACATGGATTTTAGTAAGGCATTTGATAAAGTTCCCCATGGTAGGCTTCTGCACAAAGTAAGGAGGCATGGGATAGTGGGAAATTTGGCCAGTTGGATAACGAACTGGCTAACCGATAGAAGTCAGAGAGTGGTGGTGGATGGCAAATATTCAGCCTGGATCCCAGTTACCAGTGGTGTACCGCAGGGATCAGTTCTGGGTCCTCTGCTGTTTGTGATTTTCATTAATGACTTGGATGAGGGAGTTGAAGGGTGGGTCAGTAAATTTGCAGACGATACGAAGATTGGTGGAGTTGTGGATAGTAAGGAGGGCTGTTGTCGGCTGCAAAGAGACATAGATAGGATGCAGAGCTGGGCTGAGAAGTGGCAGATGGAGTTTAACCCTGAAAAGTGTGAGGTTGTCCATTTTGGAAGGACAAATATGAATGCGGAATACAGGGTTAACGGTAGATTTCTTGGCATTGTGGAGGAGCAGAGAGACCTTGGGGTCTATGTTCATACATCTTTGAAAGTTGCCACTCAAGTGGATAGAGCTGTGAAGAAGGCCTATGGTGTGCTCGCGTTCATTAACAGAGGGATTGAATTTAAGAGCCATGAGGTAATGATGCAGCTGTACAAAACCTTGGTAAGGCCACATTTGGAGTACTGTGTACAGTTCTGGTCGCCTCATTTTAGGAAGGATGTGGAAGCTCTGGAAAAGGTGCAAAGAAGATTTACCAGGATGTTGCCTGGAATGGAGAGTAGGTCTTACGAGGAAAGGTTGAGGGTGCTAGGCCTTTTCTCATTAGAGCGGAGAAGGATGAGGGGCGACTTGATAGAGGTTTATAAGATGATCAGGGGAATAGATAGAGTAGACAGTCAGAGACTTTTTCCCCAGGTGGAACACACCATTACAAGGGGACATAAATTTAAGGTGAAAGGTGGAAGATATAGGAGGGATATCAGAGGTAGGTTCTTTACCCAGAGAGTAGTGGGGGCATGGAATGCACTGCCTGTGGAAGTAGTTGAGTCGGAAACATTAGGGACCTTCAAGCAGCTGTTGGATAGGTACATGGATTACGGGAAAATGATATAGTGTAGATTTATTTGTTCTTAAGGGCAGCACGGTAGCATTGTGGATAGCACAATTGCTTCACAGATCCATGGTCCCAGGTTCGATTCCAGCTTGGGTCATTGTCTGTGCGGAGTCTGCACGTCCTCCCCGTGTCTGCGTGGGTTTCCTCCGGGTGCTCCGGTTTCCTCCCACAGTCCAAAGATGTGCGGGTTAGGCGAATTGGCCAATGATAAATTGCCCTTAATGTCCAAATTGCCCTTGGTGGTGGGTGGAGGTGTTGAGTTTGGGTAGGGTGCTCTTTCCAAGAGCTGGTGCAGACTCAAGGGGCCGAATGGCCTCCTTCTGCACTGTAAATTCAATGATAATCTATGATTAATCTAGGACAAAGGTTCGGCACAACATCGTGGGCCGAAGGGCCTGTTCTGTGCTGTATTTTCTATGTTCTATGTTCTATCTCAGCGTCTCTATCTCCACGCGGTTCTGTAACGACCTGTGCAGGCTTTGAGTGAGGCACCAGAGGAAGATTGTGAGGACTACTTTCCATTGTCTCTGGTCTCTGTGGCTGTAGAAATGAGCTCCGGGGGCGGGGAATCTTTGGAAGGGATAGTCTTCTGGACCGAACGTGGTCTACATGTTTGCGCTGGAGACGACCCTGGGCTTGCACCTGGTAAGATATAGGGCCCGTTTGGTGAAAGATTACGCCAGGGACCCACTGGGCACCACCAGCAAAATTCCGAACGAACTCTGGGTCACCGGGCGCAAACTGCCGAATCGGCCGATGCCGAGAAAAACCCTGTCCCTGCCGTTCTGGTGTGCGGCGTCCTTTTGCGCCAATGTCCGGGAAAACCATACTAAAGCGGGTGCGAAGTCTCCGGCCCATTAGGAGTTCTGCGGGAGCTACCCCAGTCACTGCATGGGGGGTGGTCCTGTACGTAAACAAAAAGTGAGCCAGTCTCGTATCCATTGATCCGGAAGACTGCTTCTTTAGGCCTCGTTTGAATGTCTGCACTGCGCGCTCCGCCAACCCATTTGAAGCCGGGTGGTAAGGGGCAGTGCGGATATGGCGTATGCCGCTCATCTTCATGAACCTCGCAAACTCCTCACTTGTGAATGGAGTGCCGTTATCCGTGACCAGCACCTCGGGGAGGCCATGTGTACTAAAAGACAAACGCATCTTCTCAATTGTTGCGCAGGACGTTGTGCCCTGCATCTTATGCACCTCTAGCCATTTAGACTGGGCGTCGATTAATAAAAGGAACATGGATCCTTGAAAAGGGCCGGCGAAATCTGCATGCAAGCGCGCCCAAGGCCGCCCTGGCCATTCCCAGTGATGTAGGGGCGCGGTCGGCGGAAGCTTCTGACAAATGCAGCAGTTTTCGGCCACCTTCTCAATGTCAGCGTCGAGGCCTGGCCACCAGACATAACTCCGGGCCAACATTTTCATCTTGGTCACGCCCGGATGCCCATTGTGCAAGTCTCTTAGTATCAGCGCCTGTCCTTTTTCCGGGACAATCACACGCGTCCCCCACAAGAGGATGACGTCTTCCACGCTGAATTCTGACAGCTTGGAGGGAAATGCCTGCAACTCACCTGGGAGCTGTCTATGCTGCCCACCATACAGGACTATGTGCCGGCCCTTTGACAGGACTGGCTCCGTCTGGGTCCACTCACGGATCTGTGATGCCGTGACAGGCAAGGTTTCCATAAAATTTAGGGTTGCAACCACCTCACCGGTCGTGGGGGTCGACATGGGGCCGGTCGATAAAGGCAATCGGCTCAGTGCGTCGGCATTTGCTATCTGTGTACCTGGTTTGTGCTCCAGAGAATACTCTTATGCAGCGAGCAACAAAGCCCAGCGCTGGATCCGTGCGGAAGCAATGGGCGGTATCGGCTTATCCTCTCTGAAAAGTCCCAGCAGGGGCTTGTGATCAGTCACGATAGTGAAGTGGCGGCCATACACATACTGGTGGAAGCGTTTCACCGCAAAAACCACTGCCAGGCCCTCCTTCTCGATCTGCGCGTACTTTCTCCGCTGCAGTCAATGTGCGGGAGGCGAAAACTATCGGTCGCTCGGCCCCGTTCTCCATCTTGTGGGACAGGACAGCCCCAATACCATACGGGGATGCATCACATGTGACGAGCAAAGGCTTTCCAGGATCATAGTGGGTTAGTAACCCAGACAACGGCAATTGTTGCTTTACCCGTCGGAAAGCGGTTTCTTGCGGCTGACCCCAAACCCAGGTGTGATTTTTCTTTAGCAGAAGATGCAACGGGGCCAGCGTAGTTGTCTGCGAACTTACTAATCAGACCGGCTACATTTACTTCCAAATCATTTATGTACACCACGAACAACAAAGGTCCCAAAACTGATCCCTGTGGAATGCCACTAGTCACAGCCCTCCATTCACAAAAGCACCTTCCATTGCTACTCTCTGTCTTCTGTGTCCAAGCCAGTTCTGTATCCACATTGCCAGCTCTCCTCTGATCCCAGGTGACTTCACCTTTTGTACCAGTCTGCCATGAGGTACCTTGTCAAAGGCTTTACTGAAGTCCATGTAAACAACATCTACTGCCTTTCCCTCATCATCTTGGTCATGCTCTCGGAAAACTCGATCAAATTAGTGAGGCGCGACCTCTCCTTCACAAAACCATGCTGTCCATCACTAATAAGTCCATTTGTTTCCAAATGTGAGTAAATCCTGTCTCTAAGAATCTTTTCCAGTAATTTCCCCACCACTGACGTAAGGCTCACCGGCCTTTAATTTCCTGGATTATCCCTGCTGCCCTCCTTAAACAATGGAACAGCATTAGCTACTCTCCAGTCCTCTGGAACTTTCTATCTGAGGATAGAAAGATTATTGTCAAGGCCACAGCAATTTCCTCTCTAGCCTCTCTCAGTATTCTGGGGTAGATCCCATCCCTGGGGACTAATCTACTTTAATGCTTGTTAAGATACCCAACACCTTCTCTTTATTAATATCAATATGACTCAGAATATCTACACACTCTACCCTATACTCCTCATCCACCAAGTCCTTCTCTTTGGTGAATACTGAGGCAAAGTATTCATTTAGTATCTCTCCCATTTCCTCTGGTTCCAGACATAGATTCCCTCCAATATCCTTGAATGGACCAACCCTTTCTCTGGCTACCCTCTTGCTCTTTACATACGTAAAACGCCTTAGGTTTTTCCTTAATCCTGTTTGCCAACGACATTTCATGACCCCTTTTAGCGTTCCGAACTCCTACCTTAAGTTCCTTCCTACTTGCTTTATATTCTTCAAGGGCTTCATCTGTCCGAAGCCTGTTAGGCCTTACGAATGCTTCCTTTTTCTTTTTGACAAGATTCATAATATCCCTCGTTATCCAGGGTTCCCGATACTTGCCACCCTTATCTTCCATCCTCACAGGAACGTGCCGGGCCTGAATTCTAATCAACTGACATTTGAAAGCCTCCCACATGCCGGATGTTGATTTTCCCTCAAACAGCCTCGCCCAGTCAACACTCTGCAGAACCTGCCCAATGCTGTTGTAATTCGCCTTCCCCCAGTCTCACACCTTCACCTGAGGACCACTCTTGTCCTTTTCCATAAGCAGCTTAAAACTTACAGAATTATGATCACTGTTCCCGAGATGATCTCCTATTGAAACCTTGATCAGCTGGCCGGTCTCACTCCCCAGCACCGGGTCTAATACAGCCCCTTCCCGAGCTGGGCTATTTACATATTGTTTCAAGAACACCTCCTGGAAGCTCCTTATAAATCTGCCCCATCCAAGCCTCTGGCAGTAAGTGTGTCCCAGTCAATATCGGGAAAGATAAAATCACCCACCACGACAACCCTATTGTTTATGCATCTTTCCAAGATCTGTCTGCATATCTGCTCCTCTCTCTCCCGCGGGCTGCTCGGAGGTCTGTAGTAAACCCCAAACATTGTGATAGCACCCTTCCTATTCCTGAGCTCTACCCAGATTGCCTCGCTGCCTGAACCCTCCAAGGTGTCCTCCCTCAGCACAGCTGTGATATTCTCCTTAACCAATAATGCAGCTCCCCCACCCCTTTTGCATCCCACTCACTGCCAACTCTTCCTCTTAATCTTACTGGCCTTCATCTGTAGCTCTCCCTCAGTTATTTCTCCCGCTGACCTCCTGCTCTGGTTCCCACCCCCCTGCCATACTAGGCAGTTCAATCTGTTTCTCTGCCTTCCATTTTTCTCCTCACTAGCTTTTGTTTCTATCCCCTCTTTACTACCCTCCGACTTCCTGCATTGGTTCCCACCCCCCTGCCACATTACTTTAAACCCTCCCCAACCACGCTAGCGAACAACCCTCCTAGGACATTGGTTTCAGTCCTGCCCAGGTGTAGACCATCTGATTTGTAATGGTCCCACCGCCCGCAGAACCGGTTCCAATGTCCCAAAACTCTGAACCCCTCCCTCTTGTACACCCTCCTGTACTCCCTGTACACACACGACTGCGTGGCAAAACTTGGTTCTAACTCCATCTACAAGTTTGCTGACGATATGACCGTAGTGGGCCGGATCTCGAATAACGACGAGTCAGAATACAGGAGGGAGATAGAGAACCTAGTGGAGTGGTGTAGCGACAACAATCTCTCCCTCAATGCCAGCAAAACTAAGGAGCTGGTCATTGGCTTCAGGAAGCAAAGTATCGTACGCACCCCTGTCAGCATCAACGGGGCCGAGGTGGAGCTGGTTAGCAGTTTCAAATTCCTAGGGGTGCACATCTCCAAAAATCTGTCCTGATCCACCCACGTCGACTCTACCACCAAGAAAGCACAACAGCGCCTATACTTCCTCAGGAAACTAAGGAAATTCGGCATGTCCACATTAACCCTTAAATGTGAAAATAGATAAGTCCCCTGGGCCGGATGGGATTTATCCGAGGATTCTCCGGGAAGCTAGGGAAGAGATTTCTGAGCCTTTGGCTTTGATCTTTAAGTCACCTTTGTCTACAGGAATAGTGCCAGAAGACTGGAGGATAGCAAATGTCGTCCCCTTGTTCAAGAAGGGGAGTAGAGACAACCCCGGTAACTATAGACCAGTGAGCCTTACTTCTGTTGTGGGCAAAATCTTGGAAAGGTTTATAAGAGATAGGATGTATAATCATCTGGAAAGGAATAATTTGATTAGACATAGTCAACACGGTTTTGTGAAGGGTAGGTCGTGCCTCACAAACCTTATTGAGTTCTTTGAGAAGGTGACCAAACAGGTGGATGAGGGTAAAGCAGTTGATGTGTATATGGATTTCAGTAAAGCGTTTGATAAGGTTCCCCACGGTAGGCTACTGCAGAAAATACGGAAGCATGGGATTGAAGGAGATTTAGCAGTTTGGATCAGTAATTGGCTAGCTGAAAGAAGACAAAGGATGGTGGTTGATGGGAAGTATTCAGACTGGAGTCCAGTTACTAGTGGTGTACCACAAGGATCTGTTTTGGGGCCACTGCTGTTTGTCATCTTTATAAATGACCTGGAGGAGGGCGTTGAAGGATGGGTGAGTAAATTTGCAGATGACACGAAAGTCGGTGGAGTTGTGGACAGTGCGGAAGGATGTTACAAGTTACAGAGGGACATAGATAAACTGCAGCGCTGGGCTGAGAGGTGGCAAATGGAGTTTAATGCAGAAAAGTGTGAGGTGATTCATTTTGGAAGGAATAACAGGAAGACAGAGTACTGGGCTAATGGTAAGATTCTTGGCAGTGTGGATGAGCAGAGGGATCTAGGTGTCCATGTACATAGATCCCTGAAAGTTGCCACTCAGGTTGATAGGGTTATTAAGAAGGTGTACGGTGTGTTAGCTTTTATTGGTAGAGGGATTGAGTTTCGGAGCCATGAGGTCATGTTGCAGCTGTACAAAACTCTGGTGCGGCCGCATTTGGAGTATTGCGTGCAATTCTGGTCGCCGCATTATAGGAAGGATGTGGAAGCATTGGAAAGGGTGCAGAGGAGATTTACCAGAACGTTGCCTGGTATGGAGGGAAGATCTTATGAGGAAAGGCTGAGGGACTTGAGGCTGTTTTCGTTAGAGAGAAGAAGGTTAAGAGGTGACTTAATTGAGGCATACAAGATGATCAAAGGATTGGATAGGGTGGACAGTGAGAGCCTTTTTCCTCGGATGGTGATGTCTAGCAACGAGGGGACATTGCTTTAAATTGAGGGGAGATAGATATAGGACAGATGTCAGAGGTACGTTCTTTACTCAGAGAGTAGTAAGGGCGTGGAATGCCCTGCCTGCAACAGTAGTGGACTCGCCAACACTAAGGGCATTCAAATGGTCATTGGATAGACATATGGACGATAAGGGAACAGTGTAGATGGGCTTTAGAGGGGTTTCACAGGTCGGCGCAACATCGAGGGCTGAAGGGCCTGTACTGCGCTGTAATGTTCTATGTTCTATGTTCTTACCAACTTTTACAGATGCACCACAGAAAGCATCCTATAGGGCTGCATCACAGCCTGGTATGGCAACTGCTCGGCCCAGGACCGCAAGAAACTTCAGAGAGTCGTGAACACCGCCCAGTCCATCGCACGAACCTGCCTCCCATCCATTGACTCCATCTACACCTCCCGCTGCCTGGGGAAAGCGGGCAGCATAATCAAAGACCCCTCCCACCCGGCTTACCCACTCTTCCAACTTCTTCCATCGGGCAGGAGATACAGAAGTCTGAGAACATGCACGAACAGACTCAAAAACAGCTTCTTCCCCGCTGTTACCAGACTCCTAAATGACCCTCTTATGGACTGACCTCATTAACACTACACCCTGTATGCTTCATCCGATGCCGGTGTTTATGTAGTTACATTGTATATTTTGTGTTGCCCTATTATGTATTTTCTTTTCTTCCCTTTTCTTCTCATGTACTTAATGATCTGTTGAGCTGCTCGCAGAAAAATACTTTTCATTGTACCTCGGTACACGTGACAATAAACAAATCCAATCCAATCCTGCATAATCTCTTGAGCCACACATTCATCCTGTCTATCCTGACTGTAGCGCAACAATTACTCACTCAAGTCGAGAGGTGATGAAGTCAATCGAGGCTTTATTAAGCAAGGCTTGTTCCCCAGCAGCTCAGTTACAGAATGCGGCTGCTGGGAGAACTCGAGCTCTTATACTCCGCCTTCAGGGCGGAGCCAGAAGGCGGCAGATCCAACCAGGACCCGGGACCTATCAGCCAATAGCCTCACGGCTTCACAGGTACCGTATTACCCCTAATACATACCACCACACTGACATTCCTATCTAATTAGCACGTGGCACTGGTAGCAATCCCGAGATTACTACCTTTGAGGTCCTACTTTTTAGTTTAGCTCCTAACTCCTTAAATTCAGCATGTAGGGCCTCATCTCGTTTTTTACCTATATCGTTGGTGCCTATGTGCACCACGACAGCTGGCTGTTCACCCTCCCCCTTTAGAATGTCCTGCAGCCGCTCCGAGACATCCCTGACCCGTGCGCCCGGGAGGCAACATACCTTCCTGAAGTCTCGTTTGCGTCCGCAGAAACGCCTGTCTACTCCCCTTACAATCGAATCCCCATTCACTATAGCTCTACCACTCTTTTTCCTGCCCCGTTGTACAGCAGAGCCAGCCACGGTGCCATGAACCTGGCTGCTGCTGCCTTCCCCTGGTGAGCCATCTCCCTCAACAGTATCCAAAGCGGTATATCTGTTTTGCAGGGAGATGACCGCAGGGCACACCTGCACTGCCTTCCTATTCTTCCTCTGTCTGGTGGTCACCCATTTCCTATCTCCCTCAGTATTTTTTATCTGCGGTGTGACCAACTCGCTAAACGTGCTATCCACGACGTCCTCAGCATCGCGGACGCTCCAAAGTGAGTCCATCCGCAGCTCCAGAGCCGTCAAGCGGTCTAACAGGAGCTGCAGCTGGACACACTTCTTGCACGTGAAGGAGCCAGGGACAGTGGACGTGTCCCTGAGCTCCCACATCGCACACGAGGAGCATGACACGGGGCTGGGATCTCCTGCCATGTCTTAAACCTTCAGTTAACTTTACAACAAGAACTACAATGCTAAGAGAAAAAGAGAAAAATGAAAGAAAAACTACTGACCAGTCACCAGCCAATCACCTACCTGCTGGTCAAGGAGATGGAGTTGACTTCTCCTAGAATCAATCTGCTGACCGCGATATCCTTCTTTACCCTTGCTTGTCCTCCCCACAGTGCCTTTCTTCTTGGTTAGAGGGAGGGAAACAGCGACGTAGTGTTTTGGGCTTAACCGCTCGGTGACACCAATTCTTCAGCTACTCACTGGACAGTCGAGGTGACTGAGTTTGCTTTTCCCAGAATCCTCTTCTGCCGTCTCAACTGGAAACATCCTTGTAAATCTCTTCTGCACCCTCTCCAGTTTAATAATAATAATCTTTAGTGTCACAAGTAGGCTTACATTAACACTGCAATGAAGTTACTGTGAAAAGCCCCTAGTCGCCACACTCCGGCGCCTGTTCGGGTCACTGAGGGAGAATTCAGAATGTCCAAATTACCGAGCAGGACATCTTTCGGAACTTATAGAACATAGAACATAGAACATAGAACAATACAGCGCAGTACAGGCCCTTCGGCCCACGATGTTGCACCGAAACAAAAGCCATCTAACCTACACTATGCCATTATCATCCATATGTTTATCCAATAAACTTTTAAATGCCCTCAATGTTGGCGAGTTCACTACTGTAGCAGGTAGGGCATTCCACGGCCTCACTACTCTTTGCGTAAAGAACCTACCTCTGACCTCTGTCCTATATCTATTACCCCTCAGTTTAAAGTTATGTCCCCTCGTGCCAGCCATATCCATCTGCGGGAGAAGGCTCTCACTGTCCACCCTATCCAACCCCCTGATCATTTTGTATGCCTCTATTAAGTCTCCTCTTAACCTTCTTCTCTCCAACGAAAACAACCTCAAGTCCGTCAGCCTTTCCTCATAAGATTTTCCCTCCATACCAGGCAACATCCTGGTAAATCTCCTCTGCACCCGCTCCAAAGCCTCCTCGTCCTTCCTATAATGCGGTGACCAGAACTGTACGCAATACTCCAAATGCGGCCGTACCAGAGTTCTGTACAGCTGCAACATGACCTCCCGACTCCGGAACTCAATCCCTCTACCAATAAAGGCCAACACTCCATAGGCCTTCTTCACAACCCTATCAACCTGGGTGGCAACTTTCAGGGATCTATGTACATGGACACCTAGATCCCTCTGCTCATCCACACTTTCAAGAACTTTACCATTAGCCAAATATTCCGCATTCCTGTTATTCCTTCCAAAGTGAATCACCTCACACTTCTCTACATTAAACTCCATTTGCCACCCCTCAGCCCAGCTCTGCAGCTTATCTATATCCCTCTGTAACCTGCTACATCCTTCCACACTATCGACAACACCACCGACTTTAGTATCGTCTGCAAATTTACTCACCCACCCTTCTGCGCCTTCCTCTAGGTCATTGATAAAAATGACAAACAGCAACGGCCCCAGAACAGATCCTTGTGGTACTCCACTTGTGACTGTACTCCATTCTGAACATTTCCCATCAACCACCACCCTCTGTCTTCTTTCAGCTAGCCAATTTCTGATCCACATCTCTAAATCACCCTCAATCCCCAGCCTCCGTATTTTTTGCAATAGCCTACCGTGGGGAACCTTATCAAACGCTTTGCTGAAATCCATATACACCACATCAACTGCTCTACCCTCGTCTACCTGTTCAGTCACCTTCTCAAAGAACTCAATAAGGTTTGTGAGGCATGACCTACCCTTCACAAAGCCATGCTGACTATCCCTGATCATATTATTCCTATCTAGATGATTATAAATCTTGTCCCTTATAATCCCCTCCAAGACTTTACCCACTACAGACGTGAGGCTCACCGGTCTATAGTTGCCGGGGTTGTCTCTGCTCCCCTTTTTGAACAAAGGGACCACATTTGCTGTCCTCCAGTCCTCTGGCACTATTCCTGTAGCCAATGATGACATAAAAATCAAAGCCAAAGGTCCAGCAATCTCTTCCCTGGCCTCCCATAGAATCCTAGGATAAATCCCATCAGGTCCCGGGGACTTATCTATTTTCAGCCTGTCCAGAATTGCCAACACCTCTTCCCTACGTACCTCAATGCCATCTATTCTATTAGCCTGGGGCTCAGCATTCTCCTCCACAACATTATCTTTTTCCTGAGTGAATACTGACGAAAAATATTCATTTAGTATCTCGCCTATCTCTTCAGACTCCACACACAATTTCCCATCCCTGTCCTTGACTGGTCCTACTCTTTCCCGAGTCATTCGCTTATTCCTGACATACCTATAGAAAGCTTTTGGGTTTTCCTTGATCCTTCCTGCCAAATACTTCTCATGTCCCCTCCTTGCTCGTCTTAGCTCTCTCTTTAGATCCTTCCTCGCTACCTTGTAACTATCCATCGCCCCAACCGAAACTTCACACTTCATCTTCACATAGGCCTTCTTCTTCCTCTTAACAAGAGATTCCACTTCCTTGGTAAACCACGGTTCCCTCGCTCGACGCCTTCCTCCCTGTCTGACCGGTACATACTTATCAAGAACACGCAGTAGCTGGTCCTTGAACAAGCCCCACTTATCCAGTGTGCCCAACACTTGCAGCCTACTTCTCCACCTTATCCCCCCCAAGTCACGTCTAATGGCATCATAATTGCCCTTCCCCCAGCTATAACACTTGCCCTGCGGTGTATACTTATCCCTTTCCATCATTAACGTAAACGTCACCGAATTGTGGTCACTGTCCCCAAAGTGCTCTCCTACCTCCAAATCCAACACCTGGCCTGGTTCATTACCCAAAACCAAATCCAACATGGCCTCGCCTCTTGTTGGCCTGTCAACATATTGTTTCAGGAAACCCTCCTGCACACACTGTACAAAAAACTACCCATCTATTGTACTCTAACTATATATTTTCCAGTCAATATTTGGAAAGTTAAAGTCTCCCATAATAACTACCCTGTTACTTTCGCTCATATCCAGAATCATCTTCGCCATCCTTTCCTCTACATCCCTAGAACTATTAGGAGGCCTATAAAAAACTCCCAACAGGGTGACCTCTCCTTTCCTGTTTCTAACTTCAGCCAATACTACCTCGGAAGAAGAGTCCCCATCTAGCATCCTCTCCGCCACCGTAATACTGCTCTTGACTAGCAGCGCCACACCTCCCCCTCTTTTGCCTCCTTCTCTGAGCTTACTAAAACACCTAAACCCCGGAACCTGCAACATCCATTCCTGTCCCTGCTCTATCCATGTCTCCGAAATGGCCACAACATCGAAGTCCCAGGTACCAACCCACGCTGCCAGTTCCCCTACCTTGTTTCGTATACTCCTGGCATTGAAGTAGACACACTTCAAACCACCTACCTGAACGCTGGCCCCCTCCTGCGATGTCAAATCTGTGCTCCTGACCTCTATACTCTCATTCTCCCTTACCCTAAAACTACAATCCAGGTTCCCATGCCCCTGCTGCATTAGTTTAAACCCCCCCAAAGAGCACTAACAAATCTCCCCCCCCAGGATATTTGTGCCCCTCAGGTTCAGATGTAGACCATCCTTTCTGTAGAGGTCCCACCTTCCCCAGAAAGAGCCCCAGTTATCCAAAAATCTGAAACCCTCCCGCCTGCACCATCCCTGTAGCCACGTGTTTAAATGCTCTCTCTCCCTATTCCTCATCTCACTATCACGTGGCACGGGCAACAACCCAGAGATAACAACTCTGTTTGTTCTAGTTCTGAGCTTCCATCCTAGCTCCCTGAAAGCCTGCCTGACATCCTTGTCCCCTTTCCTACCTATGTCGTTGGTGCCAATGTGGACCACGACTTGGGGCTGCTCCCCCTCCCCCCTAAGGACCCGGAAAACACGATCCGAGACATCACGTACCCTTGCACCTGGGAGGCAACATACCAAACGTGAGTCTCTCACGCTCCCACAAAATCTCCTATCTGTGCCCCTGACTATAGAGTCCCCAATTACTAATGCTCTGCTCCTCTCCCCCCTTCCCTTCTGAGCAACAGGGACAGACTCCGTGCCAGAGGCCCGTACCCCATGGCTTACCCCTGGTAAGCCGTCCCCCCCCCCCACAAGTATCCAAAGCGGTATACTTGTTTCTCAGGGGAACGACCGCAGGGGATCCCTGCACTGACTGTTTTTTCCCAGTACCTCTTACAGTTACCCACCTATCTCCAATCTTTGGTGTAACTAATTCCCTGAAGCTGCTATCTATGACCCCTTCTGCCTCCCGAATGATCCAAAGTTCTTCCAACTCCAGCTCCAGTTCCCTAACTCAGTCTTGGAGGAGCTGGAGATGGCAGCACCTCCTGCAGGTAAAATCAGCAGGGACACTAACTGCATCCCTCACCTCAAACATCCTGCAGGAGGAACATTGCACTCCCTTCCCTGCCATTCCTCTAACTTTCTACCAAGATCTGGCTAACAACTAAATTAAATTTTTATAAAAAATAATAATAATATAATAAAAATATGGTACTTACCTCAGACCAATGGGTTTTATTATTAGGTTAGAGGAGGAGGGCGGGTGGGAGACACTACACGTGTAGTGTCTCGGGTTTCCTCTCCACCAGAATTTATTGGTGAGGGTCTTCCCAGACGTCCGCGGGTCGACTTCCTGATCCCGCCTAAAAAACTAATTAAAAAAATTCTCAGCTCCTGCTGAAATTGACTAACCAGCCAGCTCCACTCCCGCCGAAATCGACTGGCCTGCCCCTGCAAAGAGAAGTGCTTTTAAAGGTTGACTTACCTCCCAGCAACCTCCTTCCGCAATGCTCCCGCTGAAATTGACTAACCAGCTGCTCTCACGCCACCGAAATCGACTGGCCTGCCCCTGCAAAGAGAAGTGCTTTTAAAGGTTGACTTACCTCCCAGCAACCTCCTTCCGCAATGCTCCCGCTGAAATTGACTAACCAGCTTGACTAACGTCACTTGTGGGAGGAAACCGGAGCACCCGGAGGAAACCCACGCAGACACGGGGAGAACGTGCAGACTCCGCACAGACAGTGACCCAAGTCGGGAATCGAACCTGGGACCCTGGCGCTGTGAAGCCACAGTGCTAACCACTGTGCTACCCTGCCGTCCCAAAATGTGAACTCGCGCCCCCTGGTTTACAAGACCAGTGCTCTAACCACTGAGCTACGGAGCCGACATTTTTCCTATTGCAAGGCGACCAACACTGACCACAATACTCCAGGTGTGGCCTCACCAACATCCTGTACAACTGCAACATAACGTCCCAACTTCGATACTCAATTCCCTGACTAGTGAAGGCCAGCATGCCAAAATCCTTTTTTGCTGCCCTATCTACCTGTAACTCCACCTTTAGAGAACCGTGCACCTGAACTCCAAGGTCTTCTGTTCCACGAAACTCCCTGAGGTCCTACCATTCACTGTGAAAGTCCGACCTTGATTGTCTTGTGGTCTTCTGGTCTTATTTGACTTTCCAAAATGCAACACCTCACACTTGTCTGTATCGGACTCCATTTGCCACTTCTCGGCCCACTTCCCCAGCTGATCAAGATCCTGCTGCAATTTTCGATTGCCTTCCCCACTGTCTACAATACCACCTATTTTAGTGTCATCTGCAAACTTACTGATCATGCCTTCATTCTCATCCAAATCGTTGATATAGATAGCAAACAGCAATGGGCCCAGCACTGACCCCTGAGGCACACCACTCGTCACAGGCGCTGTCCGGGTTCTCACAGAGCTCGGTGCACAGGTGCGTTCCCGCAGTCGCGGAGACCCGATATGTCCAGTCAGCTCAATACATCCACTTCAATGTGGACCGAGCCCACCTGGATGCCCGGGCAGCAGAGTTTGCCCGCATCGCCGAGATGCCTCGGGTCCAGGGGTGATCGACGGGATGCAAGTCGCGCTATGGCACCTGCAGATAACAGGCCGCTCTGCACAAACCAAAAGAGATTCCACTCAAAGAACAAAGAACAAAGAAATGTACAGCACAGGAACAGGCCCTTCGGCCCGCCAAGCCCGTGCCGACCATGCTGCCCGACTAAACTACAATCTTGTACACTTCCTGGGTCCGTATCCCTCTATTCCCATCCTATTCATGTATTTGTCAAGATGCCCCTTAAATGTCCCTATCGTCCCTGCTTCCACCACCTCCTCCGATAGCGAGTTCCAGGCACCCACTACCCTCTGCGTAAAAAACTTGCCTCGTACATCTACTCTAAACCTTGCCCCTCTCACCTTAAACCTATGCCCCCTAGTAATTGACCCCTCTACCCTGGGGAAAAGCCTCTGACTATCCACTCTGTCGATGCCCCTCATAATTTTGTAGACCTCTATCAAGTCACCCCTCAACCTCCTTCTCTCCAGTGAGAACAAACCGAGTTTATTCAACCTCTCCTCATAGCTAATGCCCTCCATACCAGGCAACATTCTGGTAAATCTCTTCTGCACCCTCTCTAAAGCCTCCACATCCTTCTGGTAGTGTGGCGACCAGAATTGAACGTTATACTCCAAGTGTGGCCTAACTAAGGTTCTATACAGCTGCAACATGACTTGCCAATTTGTATACTCAATGCCCCGGCCTGTATTCCGCATTCATATTTGTCCTTCCAAAATGGACAACCTCACACTTTTCAGGGTTAAACTCCATCTGCCACTTCTCAGCCCAGCTCTGCATCCTATCTATGTCTCTTTGCAGCCGACAACAGCCCTCCTTACTATCCACAACTCCACCAATCTTCGTATCGTCTGCAAATTTACTGACCCACCCTTCAACTCCCTCATCCAAGTCATTAATGAAAATCACAAACAGCAGAGGACCCAGAACTGATCCCTGCGGTACGCCACTGGTAACTGGGATCCAGGCTGAATATTTGCCATCCACCACCACTCTCTGACTTCTATCAGTTAGCCAGTTCGTTATCCAACTGGCCAAATTTCCCACTATCCCATGCCTCCTTACTTTCTGCAGAAGCCTACCATGGGGAACCTTATCAAATGCCTTACTAAAATCCATGTACACTACATCCACTGCTTTACCTTCATCCACATGCTTGGTCACCTCCTCAAAGAATTCAATAAGATTTGTAAGGCAAGACCTACCCCTCACAAATCCGTGCTGACTATCCCTAATCAAGCAGTGTCTTCCCAGAATCTCAGAAATCCTATCCTTCAGTACCCTTTCCATTACTTTGCCTACCACCGAAGTAAGACTAACTGGCCTGTAATTCCCAGGGTTATCCCTAGTCCCTTTTTTGAACAGGGGCACGACATTCGCCACTCTCCAATCCCCTGGTACCACCCCTGTTGACAGTGAGGACGAAAAGATCATTGCCAACGGCTCTGCAATTTCATCTCTTGCTTCCCATAGAATCCTTGGATATATCCCGTCAGGCCCGGGGGACTTGTCTATCCTCAAGTTTTTCAAAATGCCCAACACATCTTCCTTCCTAACAAGTATTTCCTCGAGCTTACCAGTCTGTTTCACACTGTCCTCTCCAACAATATCGCCCCTCTCATTTGCAAATACAGAAGAAAAGTACTCGTTCAAGACCTCTCCTATCTCTTCAGACTCAATACACAATCTCCCGCTACTGTCCTTGATCGGATCTACCCTCGCTCTAGTCATTCTCATATTTCTCACATATGTGTAAAAGGCCTTGGGGTTTTCCTTGATCCTACCCGCCAAAGATTGTTCATGCCCTCTCTTAGCTCTCCTAATCCCTTTCTTCAGTTCCCTCCTGGCTATCTTGTATCCTTCCAATGCCCTGTCTGAACCTTGTTTCCTCAGCCTTACATAAGTCTCCTTTTTCCTCTTATCAAGACATTCAACCTCTCTTGTCAACCATGGTTCCCTCACTCGACCATCTCTTCCCTGCCTGACAGGGACATACATATCAAGGACACGTAGTACCTGTTCCTTGAACAAGTTCCACATTTCACTTGTGTCCTTCCCTGACAGCCTATGTTCCCAACTTATGCACTTCAATTCTTGTCTGACAACATCGTATTTACCCTTCCCCCAATTGTAAACCTTGCCCTGTTGCATGTACCTATCCCTCTCCATTACTAAAGTGAAAGTCACAGAATTGTGGTCACTATCTCCAAAATGCTCCCCCACTAACAAATCTATCACTTGCCCTGGTTCATTACCAAGTACTAAATCCAATATTGCCCCTCCTCTGGTCGGACAATCTACATACTGTGTTAGAAAAGCTTCCTGGACACACTGCACAAACACCACCCCATCCAAACTATTTGATCTAAAGAGTTTCCACTCAATATTTGGGAAGTTAAAGTCACCCATGACTACTACCCTGTGACTTCTGCACCTTTCCAAAATCTGTTTCCCAATCTGTTCCTCCACATCTCTGCTACTATTGGGGGGCCTATAGAAAACTCCTAACAAGGTGACTGCTCCTTTCCTATTTCTGACTTCAACCCATACTACCTCATTAGGGTGATACTCCTCGAACTGCCTTTCTGCAACTGTTATACTATCTCTAATTAACAATGCCACCCCCCCCACCTCTTTTACCACCCTCCCTAATCTTATTGAAACATCTATAACCAGGGACCTCCAACAACCATTTCTGACCCCTCTTCTATCCAAGTTTCCGTGATGGCCACCACATCGTAGTCCCAAGTACCGATCCATGTCTTAAGTTCACCCACCTTATTCCTGATGCTTCTTGCGTTGAAGTATGCACACTTCAACCCATCTCCGTGCCTGCAAGTACTCTCCTTTGTCAGTGTTGCCTTCCCCACTGCCTCACTACACGCTTTTGCGTCCTGAATATCGGCTACCTTAGCTGCTGGACTACAAATCCGGTTCCCATTCCCCTGCCAAATTAGTTTAAACCCTCCCGAAGAGTACTAGAAAACCTCCCTCCCAGGATATTGGTGCCCCTCTGGTTCAGATGCAACCCGTCCTGCTTGTACAGGTCCCACCTTCCCCAGAATGCGCTCCAATTATCCAAATACCTGAAGCCCTCCCTCCTACACCATTCCTGCAGCCACGTGTTCAACTGCACTCTCTCCCTATTCCTAGCCTCGCTATCACGTGGCACCGGCAACAAACCAGAGATGACAACTCTGTCTGTCCTGGCTTTCAACTTCCAGCCTAACTCCCTAAACTTGTTTATTACCTCCACACCCCTTTTCCTACCTATGTCGTTGGTACCAATGTGCACCACGACTTCTGGCTGCTCCCCCTCCCCCTTAAGGATCCTGAAGAAACGATCCGAGACATCCCTGGCCCTGGCACCCGGGAGGCAACATACCTTCCGGGAGTCTTGCTTGCGACCACAGAATCTCCTATCTATTCCCCTAACCATTGAATCTCCTACAACTATTGTTTTTCTATTCTCCCCCCTTTCCTTCTGAGCCCCAGAGCCAGACTCAGTGCCAGAGACCTGGCCGCTAGGGCCTTCCCCCGGTAGGTCATCCCCCCCAACAGCATCCAAAACGGTATACTTGTTTTGAAGGGGAACGGCCACGAGGGATCCCTGCACTGTCTGCCTGTTTGTTTTTTTCCCCCTGACTGTAACCCAGCTATTCCTGTCCTGTACCTTGGGTGTGGTTACCTCCCTGTAACTCTTCTCAATCACCCCCTCTGCCTCCCGGATGATCCGAAGTTCATCCAGCTTCAGCTCCGGTTCCCTAACACGGTCTCTGAGGAGCTGGAGTTGGGTGCACTTCCCGCAGGTATAGTCAGCGGGGACACCGGTGGTATCCCTCACCACCCACATCCTACAGGAGGAGCATGCAACTGGCCTAGCCTCCATCCCCTCTTACCTGACAGAATATAGCTGCCCTGTGGACCAACTGGACCTCCGCCCTCCGACTCTGCTCCCAGTCAGCTGCACTCTCTGTAAACTCCTGGCTCCCTTCTTGTTCTTTGCGGAAATGTAGGAAACAAAATGAAAGGAGCACCTTACTCCCTCCTCACCTAACTCCCTCAGTCACCAAACTCTTACTATAGCACTCAAAATGCACCAAATTCAGCACTCCCTCGGTCACCAAACTCAAAAAGAACAAAGAACAAAGAAATGTACAGCACAGGAACAGGCCCTTCGGCCCCCCAAGCCCGTGCCGACCATACTGCCCGACTAAACTACAATCTTCTACACTTCCTGGGTCCGTATCCTTCTATTCCCATCCTATTCATATATTTGTCAAGATGCCCCTTAAATGTCCCTATCGTCCCTGCTTCCACTACCTCCTCCGGTAGTGAGTTCCAGGCACCCACTACCCTCTGCGTAAAAACTTGCCTCGTACATCTACTCTAAACCTTGCCCCTCTCACCTTAAACCTATGCCCCCTAGTAATTGACCCCTCTACCCTGGGGAAAAGCCTCTGACTATCCACTCTGTCTATGCCCCTCATAATTTTGTATACCTCTATCAGGTCGCCCCTCAACCTCCTTCGTTCCAGTGAGAACAAACCGAGTTTTTTCAACCGCTCCTCATAGCTAATGCCCTCCATACCAGGCAACATTCTGGTAAATCTCTTCTGCACCCTCTCTAAAGCCTCCACATCCTTCTGGTAGTGTGGCGACCAGAATTGAACACTATACTCCAAGTGTGGCCTAACTAAGGTTCTATACAGCTGCAACATGACTTGCCAATTCTTATACTCAATGCCCCGGCCAATGAAGGCAAGCATGCCGTATGCCTTCTTGACTACCTTCTCCACCTGTGTTGCCCCTTTCAATGACCTGTGGACCTGTACTCCTAGATCTCTTTGACTTTCAATACTCTTGAGGGTTCTACCATTCACTGTATATTCCCTACCTGCATTAGCCCTTCCAAAATGCATTACCGCACATTTGTCCAGATTAAACTCCATCTGCCATCTCTCCGCCCAAGTCTCCAGACAATCTAAATCCTGCTGTATCCTCAGACAGTCCTCATCGCTATCCGCAATTCCACCAACCTTTGTGTCGTCTGCAAACTTACTAATCAGACCAGTTACATTTTCCTCCAAATCATTTATATATACTACAAACAGCAAAGGTCCCAGCACTGATCCCTGTGGAACACCACTGGTCACAGCCCTCCAATTAGAAAAGCATCCCTCCATTGCTACCCTCTGCCTTCTATGGCCTAGCCAGTTCTGTATCCACCTTGCCAGTTCACCCCTGATCCCGTGTGACTTCACCTTTTGTACTAGTCTACCATGAGGGACCTTGTCAAAGGCCTTACTGAAGTCCATATAGACAACATCTACTGCCCTACCTGCATCAATCATCTTAGTGACCTCCTCGAAAAACTCTATCAAGTTAGTGAGACACGACCTCCCCTTCACAAAACCGTGCTGCCTCTCACTAATACGTCCATTTGCTTCCAAATGGGAGTAGATCCTGTCTCGAAGAATTCTCTCCAGTAATTTCCCTACCACTGAAGTAAGGCTCACCGGCCTGTAGTTCCCGGGATTATCCTTGCTACCCTTCTTAAACAGAGGAACAACATTGGCTATTCTCCAGTCCTCCGGGACATCCCCTGAAGACAGCGAGGATCCAAAGATTTCTGTCAAGGCCTCAGCAATTTCCTCTCCAGCCTCCTTCAGTATTCTGGGGTAGATCCCATCAGGCCCTGGGGACTTATCTACCTTAATATTTTTTAAGACACCCAACACCTCGTCTTTACTCTTACTATAGCACTCAAAATGCACCAAATTCAGCACTCCCTTGGTCACCAAACTCTTACTATAGCACTCAAAATGCACCAAATTCAGCACTCCCTCGGTCGCCAAACTCTTACTATAGCACTCAAAATGCACCAAATTCAGCACTCAGTGCAAACAAAGTCTGCACTGTGGGGGATCACTTTTATACTGTGAATCTAGCCTCTGAAAACTGGCCTAATCCAATTAACTAATTAACAAGCCCCAGCTGCAAGTGCCTGCAAGTAGAAGCTTGTTTAAAGCTGATTGAAAATTCACCTTCTTCTAAACCAAACAGCAACTTTTAAGTTAATTAACTAAATAAAAGAAAGACTAAACTTTAGATAAAAATGAAGCCTTATACTCCCTCGGTCACCAAACTCTTACTATAGCACTCAAAATGCACTTAATTCAGCACTCAGTGCTGAATTCTCTTTGGTGAATACTGATGCAAAGTATTCATTTAGTACCTCGCCCATTTCCTCTGGCCCGACACATAGATTCCCTCTCCTGTCCTTCAGTGGGCCAACCCTTTCCCTGGCTACCCTCTTGCTTTTTATGTACGTGTAAAAAACCTTGGGAATTTCCTTAACCCTATTTGCCAATGACTTTTCGTGACCCTCTTTTAGCCCTCCTGACTCCTTGGTTAAGTTCCTTCCTACTTCCCTTATATTCCACACAGGCTTTGTCTGTTCCCAGCCTTCTAGCCCTGACAAATGCCTCCTTTTTCTTTTTGACGAGGCCTACAATATCTCTCGCTATCCAAGGTTCCTGAAATTTGCCATATTTATCCTTCTTCCTCACAGGAACATGCCGGTCCTGAATTCCTTTCAACTGACACTTGAAAGCCTCCCACATGTCAGATGTTGATTTACCCTCAAACATCCGCCCCCAATCTAGTTTCTTCAGTTCCCGCCTAATATTGTTATAATTAGCCTTCCCCCAATTTAGCACATTCATCCTAGGACCACTCTTATCCTTGTCCACCAGCACTTTAAAACTTACTGAATTGTGGTCATTGTTCCCAAAATGCTCCCCTACTGAAACTTCTACCACCTGGCCCAGCTCATTCCCCAATACCAGGTCCAGTACCGCCACTTCCCTAGTTGGACTGTCTACATATTGTTTTAAGAAGCCCTCCTGGATGCTCCTTACAAACTCTGCCCCGTCTAAGCCCCTGTCACTAAGTGAGTCCCAGTCAATATTGGGGAAGTTAAAGTCTCTCATCACAACAACCCTGTTGCTTTTACTCCTTTCCAAAATCTGTCTACCTTTCTGCTCCTCTATCTCCCGCTGGCTGTTGGGAGGCCTGTAGTAAACCCCCAACATAGTGACTTCTTATTCCTGATCTCTACCCATATAGCCTCACTGCCCTCTGAGGTGCCCTCCCGTAGTACAGCTGTGATATCCTCCCTAACCAGTAGTGCAACTCCTCCACCCCTTTTACATCCCCCTCTATCCCGCCTGAAACATCTAAGTCCTGGAACTCGATGAACGAGCAGCTGATATGTGACCATCAGATGCATATCGTGCACCTCTGCGCCTGACACCCGGGCAGTGTGCACGACTCCTTCATCCTGGAACACTTGACGGTTCCTGACATGTTCGAGGGGTCCTCCAGGATGATGCTGAGAGGGTTGCCCGCATTGTGGTGGCCTGCTGTGTCCTCCACAACATCGTGATACAGAGGGACAATGTGCTGGAGGAGGATGAGGAGGAAGGGCAGGTTTCACCTGATGAGGAAGATGCGGGGGAGGGGGAGCATGGGCAGGACCTGGAGCCAGGCAGGTATAGCAGGCCACCTCCACTCCTGCTGTACTGTCTGGAGAACCACCGAGAAGTAATGTTAGGGCCCGTAAGGCCCAAAAGTTAGACACCCGTTAAGTTGGCATGGGTGTAGGACACAGTTTAGTTATGGGGGCTAGAGCATAGACTGTATATATGTTGTCACATTCAACACCTGTTACCTCGGTGCTCTGTCTGACAGGTATGAGGGGTGGGCTGGTCTGGGCTGGTTACAGAGGGGGTGTGGCGGTGGGGGATGGGTGAACGTTGTGGATGACCTGGGCTCCCCACCCCCACCACCATCCCCACCACCGCCACCCCAGGGTTTCGATGGGATTGCGATGGACTGGCGAGCTCGAATGCAGGGATCACCAGCTGGACCATTTTCTATTTTGCTGCTCCTATTTTCTATGTTGTGTTCCATCCGGTTTTGGTACCATGACAATCGGTGAGCTCCAATCACTGTGACTCATTACAGGTTCAGTCCCGGCTCTGGGTCACTGTCCGTGCGGAGTTTGCACATTCTCCCCGTGTCTGCGTGGGTTTCGCCCCCGCAACCCAAAGATGTGCAGGGTAGATGCTTAATTGGGAAAAATAGAAAAAACCTCTGACCTAAATGGTCTACCCCGTATCCTCAGACTGTGCCCCCTGGTTCTGGACACACCCACCATCAGGAACATCCTTCCTGCATCTACCTTGTCCAGCCCTGTTAGAATTCCCCTCTCCTAATTAATGGCCATTCAGATAATAATCTGACTTCTTGTTTTTGCTCCCAAAGTGGATAACCTCACATTCCTCCAAATTATACTGTATCGGCCATTCATTTGCCCACTCACTCAACTTGTCCAAATCACACTGAGGGATCTCTGCATCCTCCTCACAGCTCACCCTCCCACCCAGCTTGGTGTCATCTGCAAATTTGGAGATATGACATTTTGTTCCCTCATCAAAATCATTAAAATGTATTGTGAATAGCTGGGGTCCCAGCACCGATCCCTGTGGTACCCACTGGTCACTGCCTGCTAATTTGAAAAGACCCGTTAATTCCTACTCTTTGTTTCCTGTCTGCCAACCAGTTGTCTATTCATCTCAATACACTGCCCCCAATCCGATGTGCTTTAATTGTACACGTTAAACTCTTATGCGGAACTTTGTCAAAAACCTTCTGAAAGTCCAAATAAACCACATCCACTGGCCCCCCCTCTTCATCAATTCTGCTAGTTACCTCCTCAAAGAATTCCAGTAGATTTCTTCCAAATGTGAATAGATCCTATCCCTCAGTAGCTTCACCAACAGTTTGCCTACCACTGACGTCAAGCTCACAGATCTATAATTCCCTGGATTATCCCTGCTACCCTTCTTAAACAAAGGGACAACATTAGCAATTCTCCAGTCCTCCGGGACCTCACCCGTGCTCAAGGATGCTGCAAAGAAATCTGTTAAGGCCCCAGCTATTTCGTCCCTCGCTTCCCTCAGTAACCTGGGATAGATCCCATCCGGACCTGGGGACTTGTCCACCTTAATGCCTTTTAGAATAACCAAAACTTCCCCCTTCCTTATGCCGATTTGACCTAGAGTATTTAAACATCCATCCCTCGCCTCAACATCCGTCATGTCCCTCTCCTTGGTGAATACCGATGCAAAGTACTCATTAAGAATCTCACCCATTTCCTCTGACTCCACGCATACATTCCCTCTTTTGTCTTTGAGTGGGCCAATCCTTTCTCTAGTTACCCTCTTGCTCCTTATATACGAATAAAAGGTTTTGGGATTTTCCTTAACCCTGTTAGCCAAAGATATTTCATGACCCTTTTTAGCCCTCTTTATTTGTCAAGTATGATTTCCCCTTCATCAATCCATGCTGACTCTGTCCGATCCTGCCACTGTTTTCTAAGTGCTCTGCTATAAAATCTTTGATAATGGATTCTAGAATTTTCCCCACTACTGACGTCAGGCTGACTGGTCTATAATTCTCTGCTTTCTCTCTCCCTCCCTTTTTAAATAGTGGAGTTACATTAGCCACCCTCCAATCTGCAGGGACTGTTCCAGAGTCTATAGAATCCGAGAAGATGACCACCAATGTATCCAGTATTTCTAGAGCCACCTACTTAAGCACTCTGGGATGTAGATTCTCAGGCCCTGGGGATTTATCAGCCTTCAATCCCATCAATTTCCCCAACACCATTTCTCTACTAATATTGATCTCCTTCAGTTCTCCCTCTCACTAAACTCTGTGTTCCCCAACATTTCTGGGATCTGATTTGTATACTCATTTGTGAAGGCAGAACCATAGGATGTTTTTATTTCCGCACCATTTTTTTGTTCCCTATTATACATTCCCCTGTTTCTGACTGTAAGGGACCTACATTTATCTTCACCAATCTTTTTCTCTTCACGTACCTCTTACCAACGTTTATAGATGCACCATAGAAAGCATCCTATCAGGCTGCATCACAGCCTGGTATGGCAACTGCTCGGCCCAAGACCGTAAGAAACTTCAGAGTCGTGAACACAGCCCAGTCCATCACACAAACCTGCCTCCCATCCATTGACTCCATCTACACCTCCCGCTGCCTGGGGAAAGTGGGCAACAAAATCAAAGACCCCTCCCACCCGGCTTACTCACTCTTCCAACTTCTTCCATCGGGCAGGAGATACAGAAGTCTGAGAACACGCACGAACAGACTCAAAAACAGCTTCTTCCCCACTGTCACCAGACTCCTAAATGACCCTCTTATGGACTGACCTGATTAACACTACACCCTGTATGCTTCATCCGATGCCGGTGCTTATGTAGTTACATTGTGGACCTTGTGTTGCCCTATTATGTATTTTCTTTTTTTTCCCTTTTATTTTCACGTACTAAATGATCTGTTTGAGCTGCTCGTAGAAAAATACTTTTCACTGTACCTCAGTACACGTGACAATGAACACATCCAATCCAATCCAATACCTATAGAAACTTTCGCAGTCAGTTTTTATGTTCCCTGCAAGCTTACTCCCAAACTCTATTTTCCCTTCTTAATCAATCCCTTGGTCCTCCTTTGCTGAATTCTAAACTTCTCCCAATCCTCAGACCTGTTGTTTTTCTTGGCCAATTTGTCTGCTTCTCCCTGGGATCGAAAACCATCTCTAATTCCTCGTGTAAGCCATGGATTCGTAACCTTTCCCGTTTTACTTTTGTGCCAGACAGGTATAAACAATTGTTGTATTTCCCCCTCTCCTTGAATGTTTGTCATTGTCTAGCCACTGTAATCCCTTAAAGCAATATCCAATCCATCATTGCCAACTCACGCCTCATATTATTGTAGTTTCCTTTATTAAGATTCAGGACCAGAGTGTCAAAAGCAACTACTTCACAACAAATTTGTCGAGAAAGGTCAACGCATTTTCTGAGGTGAGAATGAAACAACGCGGTTTTAAGACTCCTCTCCCCAGCATACTCCTGGCAAATGTCCATGCGATCAAAAACAAGCTGGACGAGTGTAATGCCAGACTTACCTCTTAGAAGGAAGTGAGAGACTGCTGTGTGCTCTATTTCACAGAGACATGGTTCACCAGACTGTGCCATACAACCTGAAGGCTTCTCAATTCACCGGGCGGACTGCACCGCGACATCAGGCAAAGCGAAGGGTGGAGGGGTATGCCTCCTCATCAACCCCTCCTGTACTCACGAATGATCCCTCAACCGGGATCTTGACTGAACAAGTATTGATGTATTAAGGAGGTTGCTGGGAGGTAAGTCAACCTTTAAAAGCACTTGTCTTTGCAGGGGCAGGCCAGTCGATTTCGGCGGCGTGAGAACAGCTGGTGAGTGGTGAGTCAGTTTCAGCGGGAGCAGTGCGGAAGTGGTTGCTGGGAGGTAAGTCAACCTTTAAAAGCACTTGTCTTTGCAGGGGCAGGCCAGTCGATTTCGGCGGGAGTGGAGCTGGCTGGTTAGTCAATTTCAACAGGAGCTGAGAATTTTTCTTTTTTTTTTAATTTAAATTAGTTTTTTAGGCGGGAACAGGAAGTCGACCCGCGGACGTCTGGGAAGACCCTCCCCAATAAATTCTGGTGGAGAGGAAACCCGAGACACTACACGTGTAGTGTCTCCCACCCGCCCTCCTCCTCTAACCTAATAATAAAACCCATTGGTCTGAGGTAAGTACCATATTTTATTATATTATTATTATTTTTTATAAAAATTTAATTTAGTTGTTAGCCAGATCTTGGTAGAAAGTTCGAGGAATGGCAGGGAAGGGAGTGCAATGTTCCTCCTGCAGGATGTTTGAGGTGAGGGATGCAGTTAGTGTCCCTGCTGATTTTACCTGCAGGAAGTGCTGCCATCTCCAGCTCCTCCAAGACCGAGTTAGGGAACTGGAGCTGGAGTTGGAAGAACTTCGGATCATTCGGGAGGCAGAAGAGGTCATAGATAGCAGCTTCAGGGAATTAGTTACACCAAAGATTGGAGATAGGTGGGTAACTGTAAGAGGGACTGGGAAAAAACAGTCAGTGCAGGGATCCCCTGCGGTCGTACCCCTGAGAAACAAGCATACCGCTTTGGATACTTGTGGGGGGGGGGACTTACCAGGGGTAAGCCATGGGGTACGGGCCTCTGGCACGGAGTCTGTCCCTGTTGCTCAGAAGGGAAGGGGGGAGAGGAGCAGAGCATTAGTAATTGGGGACTCTATAGTCAGGGGCACAGATAGGAGATTTTGTGGGAGCGTGAGAGACTCACGTTTGGTATGTTGCCTCCCAGGTGCAAGGGTACGTGATGTCTCGGATCGTGTTTTCCGGGTCCTTAGGGGGAGGGGGAGCAGCCCCAAGTCGTGGTCCACATTGGCACCAACGACATAGGTAGGAAAGGGGACAAGGATGTCAGGCAGGCTTTCAGGGAGCTAGGATGGAAGCTCAGAACTAGAACAAACAGAGTTGTTATCTCTGGGTTGTTGCCCGTGCCACGTGATAGTGAGATGAGGAATAAGGAGAGAGAGCATTTAAACACGTGGCTACAGGGATGGTGCAGGCGGGAGGGATTCAGATTTTTGGATAACTGGGGCTCTTTCTGGGGAAGGTGGGACCTCTACAGACAGGATGGTCTACATCTGAACCTGAGGGGCACAAATATCCTGGGGGGGAGATTTGTTAGTGCTCTTTGGGGGGGTTTAAACTAATGCAGCAGGGGCATGGGAACCTGGATTGTAGTTTTAGGGTAAGGGAGAATGAGAGTATAGAGGTCAGGAGCACAGATTTGACATCGCAGGAGGGGGCCAGTGTTCAGGTAGGTGGTTTGAAGTGTGTCTACTTCAATGCCAGGAGTATACGAAACAAGGTAGGGGAACTGGCAGCGTGGGTTGGTACCTGGGACTTCGATGTTGTGGCCATTTCGGAGACATGGATAGAGCAGGGACAGGAATGGATGTTGCAGGTTCCGGGGTTTAGATGTTTTAGTAAGCTCAGAGAAGGAGGCAAAAGAGGGGGAGGTGTGGCGCTGCTAGTCAAGAGCAGTATTACGGTGGCGGAGAGGATGCTAGATGGGGACTCTTCTTCCGAGGTAGTATGGGCTGAAGTTAGAAACAGGAAAGGAGAGGTCACCCTGTTGGGAGTTTTTTATAGGCCTCCTAATAGTTCTAGGGATGTAGAGGAAAGGATGGCGAAGATGATTCTGGATATGAGCGAAAGTAACAGGGTAGTTATTATGGGAGATTTTAACTTTCCGAATATTGACTGGAAAAGATATAGTTCGAGTACAATAGATGGGTCGTTTTTTGTACAGTGTGTGCAGGAGGGTTTCCTGAAACAATATGTTGACAGGCCAACAAGAGGCGAGGCCACATTGGATTTGGTTTTGGGTAATGAACCAGGCCAGGTGTTGGATTTGGAGGTAGGAGAGCACTTTGGGGACAGTGACCACAATTCGGTGACGTTTACGTTAATGATGGAAAGGGATAAGTATACACCGCAGGGCAAGAGTTATAGCTGGGGGAAGGGCAATTATGATGCCATTAGACGTGACTTGGGGGGGATAAGGTGGAGAAGTAGGCTGCAAGTGTTGGGCACACTGGATAAGTGGGGCTTGTTCAAGGATCAGCTACTGCGTGTTCTTGATAAGTATGTACCGGTCAGACAGGGAGGAAGGCGTCGAGCGAGGGAACCGTGGTTTACCAAGGAAGTGGATCTCTTGTTAAGAGGAAGAAGGAGGCCTATGTGAAGATGAGGTGTGAAGTTTCGGTTGGGGCGATGGATAGTTACAAGGTAGCGAGGAAGGATCTAAAGAGAGAGCTAAGGCGAGCAAGGAGGGGACATGAGAAGTATTTGGCAGGAAGGATCAAGGAAAACCCAAAAGCTTTCTATAGGTATGTCAGGAATAAGCGAATGACTAGGGAAAGAGTAGGACCAGTCAAGGACAGGGATGGGAAATTGTGTGTGGAGTCTGAAGAGATAGGCGAGATACTAAATGAATATTTTTCGTCAGTATTCACTCAGGAAAAAGATAATGTTGTGGAGGAGAATGCTGAGCCCCAGGCTAATAGAATAGATGGCATTGAGGTACGTAGGGAAGAGGTGTTGGCAATTCTGGACAGGCTGAAAATAGATAAGTCCCCGGGACCGGATGGGATTTATCCTAGGATTCTATGGGAGGCCAGGGAAGAGATTGCTGGACCTTTGGCTTTGATTTTTATGTCATCATTGGCTACAGGAATAGTGCCAGAGGACTGGAGGACAGCAAATGTGGTCCCTTTGTTCAAAAAGGGGAGCAGAGACAACCCCGGCAACTATAGGCCGGTGAGCCTCACGTCTGTAGTGGGTAAAGTCTTGGAGGGGATTATAAGAGACAAGATTTATAATCATCTAGATAGGAATAATATGATCAGGGGTAGTCAGCATGGCTTTGTGAAGGGTAGGTCATGCCTCACAAACCTTATTGAGTTCTTTGAGAAGGTGACTGAACAGGTAGACGAGGGTAGAGCAGTTGATGTGGTGTATATGGATTTCAGCAAAGCGTTTGATAAGGTTCCCCACGGTAGGCTATTGCAAAAAATACGGAGGCTGGGGATTGAGGGTGATTTAGAGATGTGGATCAGAAATTGGCTAGCTGAAAGAAGACAGAGGGTGGTGGTTGATGGGAAATGTTCAGAATGGAGTACAGTCACAAGTGGAGTACCACAAGGATCTGTTCTGGGGCCGTTGCTGTTTGTCATTTTTATCAATGACCTAGAGGAAGGCGCAGAAGTGTGGGTGAGTAAATTTGCAGACGATACTAAAGTCGGTGGTGTTGTCGATAGTGTGGAAGGATGTAGCAGATTACAGAGGGATATAGATAAGCTGCAGAGCTGGGCCGAGAGGTGGCAAATGGAGTTTAATGTAGAGAAGTGTGAGGTGATTCACTTTGGAAGGAATAACAGGAATGCGGAATATTTGGCTAATGGTAAAGTTCTTGAAAGTGTGGATGAGCAGAGGGATCTAGGTGTCCATGTACATAGATCCCTGAAAGTTGCCACCCAGGTTGATAGGGTTGTGAAGAAGGCCTATGGAGTGTTGGCCTTTATTGGTAGAGGGATTGAGTTCCGGAGTCGGGAGGTCATGTTGCAGCTGTACAGAACTCTGGTACGGCCGCATTTGGAGTATTGCGTACAGTTCTGGTCACCGCATTATAGGAAGGACGAGGAGGCTTTGGAGCGGGTGCAGAGGAGATTTACCAGGATGTTGCCTGGTATGGAGGGAAAATCTTATGAGGAAAGGCTGATGGACTTGAGGTTGTTTTCGTTGGAGAGAAGAATGTTAAGAGGAGACTTAATAGAGGCATACAAAATGATCAGGGGGTTGGATAGGGTGGACAGTGAGAGCCTTCTCCCGCGGATGGAAATGGCTGGCACGAGGGGACATAGCCTTAAACTGAGGGGTAATAGATATAGGACAGAGGTCAGAGGTAGGTTCTTTACGCAAAGAGTAGTGAGGCCGTGGAATGCCCTACCTGCTACAGTAGTGAACTCGCCAACATTGAGGGCATTTAAAAGTTTATTGGATAAACATATGGATGATAATGGCATAGTGTAGGTTAGATGGCTTTTGTTTCGGTGCAACATCGTGGGCCGAAGGGCCTGTACTGCGCTGTATTGTTCTATGTTCTATGTTCTATGATGTGGAGACAAGCACATTTATCCAACAGGGCAAAGGAATGTTTGGCTTTTGTGATGCCGGATATTCGGGATCAGTTTAAAGTGACAACATTTGGAATGAAGAATGTGTCAGCAACATTCCACAGATTCATTAACAAGGTCATTCCTGGACTAAACTATTATGCAGCACAAGGTGACGATCTGATTGTGTTCGTAAATGTGGAAGGAGCATTGGAACATTTAAAGGAATTATTTGACGACAGAAAGCTGGATAGGTGGTAAATTTGGCTAATAATGAATTTGAGAAAGCTCAAGTTACATTCTTAGGCCATACAATCGGATATTGTCAGATAGTCCCACAGGATGTGAAAACGGAAGCTATTGGGGAATTCCCAATGCCATCAACGAGGAGAGGAGTTCTGAGAGTTCTGGAGCAGCCCTTTGGATTTCGGCGGCAGCGGTGCGCAGGGGCCTTCTGGGAGGTGAGTAGTGAATTTAAAAACCTTACCTTTACAGGAGCAGCCCTTTGGATTTCGGCGGCAGCGGTGCGCAGGGGCCCTCTGGGAGGTGAGTAGTGAATTTAAAAACCTTACCTTTACAGGAGCAGCCCTTTGGATTTCGGCGGCAGCGGTGCGCAGGGGCCTTCTGGGAGGTGAGTAGTGAGTTTAAAACCACTTACCTTTACAGGAGCAGCCCTTTGGATTTCGGCGGCAGCGGTGCGCAGGGGCCTTCTGGGAGGTGAGTAGTGTATTTAAAAACCTTACCTTTACAGGAGCAGCCCTTTGGATTTCGGCGGCAGCGGTGCGCAGGGGCCTTCTGGGAGGTGAGTAGTTAGTTTAAAAAGCCTTGCCTGGTCCCGTGTCTGTTCTTCTTTTCTGTTTTATTTGTTTTTATATAAGGCGGGAACCGGAAGTTCGACCTCTGGCAAGTCCACCCCCCCCCCCCCAACCAATAAATTCTGGTGGAGAGGAAACCCGAGACACTACACGTGTAGTGTCTCCCACCCGCCCTCCTCCTCTAACCTAATAATAAGACCCATTGGTGTAAGGTAAGTGCCATATTATATTATTATTATATTATTAGCATTGTGCAGGTCAAGGTTCGGAGGTGGAGGAGCAGTCTCTGTCAGCGAGAGAACCTGAGAACATCTAAGACACTCAGAAGGTAAGAAGGTAAGTAAGTGATTTTTACTTATTTTTACTTTTATACCTTTTTTCAAATTGTGTGCGTCGGGGGAAACTGAAGCGACATCACAGAAAAGCTGTGGCCAGAGTGGCTGGTTGGGATTCTAACCTAAATTTAAAATTTTTTTTGAGTATTTGGGAACTAATTAAACATAATAACTTAATTATAATTTAGAGGATATCTAAGCCAGAGATCGGAGAGTATTATAGTTAGCTATCGCATTTATATTAGAAATCTAGTGCTAGGAAACAGATAGTTGACAGTAACTTTGAAATTTAAAAAAAAGTATTAAAAAAAAAGACAAATTTTAATTTTAATTTTAATTAATTGACGCGATGTCCGTTAGAGGGGTGCTGTGCTCTGACTGTGAGATGTGGCAGGTCCGGGAGGCTTCCAGTGTCCCGGATGGCTTCATCTGCAGAAAGTGCACCCAACTGGAGCTCCTCACAGACCGCATGGTTTGGTTGGAGCAGCAATTGGATGCACTTAGGAGCATGCAGGTGGCGGAAAGCGTCATAGATCGCAGTTATGTAAATGTGGTCACACCCAAGGTGCAGGCAGAGAAATGGGTGACCACCAGAAAGGGCAGGCAGTCAGTGCAGGAATCCCCTGTGGTTGTCCCCCTCTCGAACAGATATACCCCTTTGGATACTGTCGTGGGGATAGCCTATCAGGGGAAAACAGCAGCAGCCAGAGCAGTGGCACCACGGCTGGCTCTGATGTTCAGAAGGGAGGGTCAAAGCGCAGAAGAGTAATTGTAATAGGGGACTCTATAGTCAGGGGCACAGATAGGCGCTTCTGTGGACGTGAAAGAGACTCCAGGATGGTATGTTGCCTCCCTGGTGCCAGGGTCCAGGATGTCTCCGAACGGGTAGAGGGAATCCTCAAGGGGGAGGGCAAACAGGCAGAGGTCGTTGTACATATTGGTACTAACGACATAGGCAGGAAGGGGCATGAGGTCCTGCAGCAGGAGTTCAGGGAGTTAGGCAGAAAGTTAAAAGACAGGGCAGCACGGTAGCATAGTGGATAGCACAATTGCTTCACAGCTCCAGGGTCCCAGGTTCGATTCCTGGCTTGGGTCACTGTCTGTGCGGAGTCTGCACGTCCTCCCCGTGTGTGCGTGGGTTTCCTCCGGGTGCTCCGGTTTCCTCCCACAGTCCAAAGATGTGCAGGTTAGGTGGATTGGCCATGTTAAATTGTCCTTAGTGTCCAAAATTGCCCTTAGTGTTGGGTGTGGTTACTGGGTTAAGGGGTTATGGGGATAGGGTGGAGGTGTGGGCTTCGATAGGGTGCTCTTTCCAAGAGCCGGTGCAGACTTGATGGGCCGAATGGCCTCCTTCTGCACTGTAAATTCTATGAAACTCTATGAAACAGGACCTCGAGGGTTGTAATCTCGTGATTACTCCCTGTGCCACGTGCCAGTGAGGCTAGAAATAGGAAGATAGAGCAGATAAACACGTGGCTAAACAGCTGGTGTAGGAGGGAGGGTTTCCGTTATCTGGACCACTGGGAGCTCTTCCGGGGCAGGTGTGACCTGTGTAAGATGGACGGGTTGCATCTAAACCGGAGAGGCATAAATATCCTGGCCGCGAGGTTTGCTAGTGTCACACGGGAGGGTTTAAACTAGTATGGCAGGGGGGTGGGCACGGGAGCAATAGGTCAGAAGGTGAGAGCATTGAGGGAGAACTAGGGAATAGGGACAGTGTGGCTCTGAGGCAGAGCAGACGGGTAGAAGTTGCTGAACACAGCGGGTCTGGTGGCCTGAAGTGCATGTTTTAATGCAAGGAGCATTACGGGGAAGGCAGATGAACTTAGAGCTTGGATTACTACTTGGAACTATGATGTTGTTGCCATTACAGAGACCAGGTTGAGGGAAGGGCAGTATTGGCAGCTAAACGTTCCAGGATTTAGATGTTTCAGGCGGGATAGAGGGGGATGTAAAAGGGGAGGCGGAGTTGCGCTACTTGTTCGGGAGAATATCACAGCTATACTGCGAGAAGACAACTAGGGAAGGGGCGGTACTGGACCTGGTATTGGGGAATGAGCCCGGCCAGGTGGTAGATGTTTCAGTAGGGGAGCATTTCGGTAACAGTGACCACAATTCAGTAAGTTTTAAAGTACTGGTGGACAAGGATAAGAGTGGTCCGAGGATGAATGTGTTAAATTGGGGGAAGGCTAATTCTAACAATATTAGGTGGGAACTGAAGAACATAGATTGGGGGCGGATGTTTGAGGGCAAATCAACATCTGACATGTGGGAGGCTTTCAAGTGGCAGTTGAAAGGAATTCAGGACAGGCATGTTCCTGTGAGGAAGAAAGATAAATACGGCAATTTTCGGGAACCTTGGATGACGAGTGATATTGTAGGCCTCGTCAAAAAGAAAAAGGAGGCATTTGTCAGGGCTAAAAGGCTGGGAACAGACGAAGCCTGTGTGGCATATAAGGAAAGTAGGAAGGATCTTAAGCAAGGAGTCAGGAGGGCTAGAAGGGGTCATGAAAAGTCATTGGCAAATAGGGTTAAGGAAAATCCCAAGGCTTTTTACACTTACATAAAAAGCAAGAGGGTAGCCAGGGAAAGGGTTGGCCCACTGAAGGATAGGCAAGGGAATCTATGTGTGGAGCCAGAGGAAATGGGCGAGGTACTAAATGAATACTTTGCATCAGTATTCACCAAAGAGAAGGAATTGGTAGATGTTGAGTCTGGAGAAGGGGGTGTAGATAGCCTGGGTCACATTGTGATCCAAAAAGACGAGGTGTTGGGTGTCTTAAAAAATATTAAGGTAGATAGGTCCCCAGGGCCTGATGGGATCTACCCCAGAATACTGAAGGAGGCTGGAGAGGAAATTGCTGAGGCCTTGACAGAAATCTTTGGATCCTCGCTGTCTTCAGGGGATGTCCCGGAGGACTGGAGAATAGCCAATGTTATTCCTCTGTTTAAGAAGGGTAGCAAGGATAATCCCGGGAACTACAGGCCGGTGAGCCTTACTTCAGTGGTAGGGAAATTACTGGAGAGAATTCTTCGAGACAGGATCTACTCCCATTTGGAAGCAAATGGACGTATTAGTGAGAGGCAGCACGGTTTTGTGAAGGGGAGGTCGTGTCTCACTAACTTGATAGAGTTTTTCGAGGAGGTCACTAAGATGATTGATGCAGGTAGGGCAGTAGATGTTGTCTATATGGACTTCAGTAAGGCCTTTGACAGGGTCCCTCATGGTAGACTAGTACAAAAGGTGAAGTCGCACGGGATCGGGGGTGAGCTGGCAAGGTGGATACAGAACTGGCTAGGTCATAGAAGGCAGAGAGTAGCAATGGAGGGATGCTTTTCTAATTGGAGGGCTGTGACCAGTGGTGTTCCACAGGGATCAGTGCTGGGACCTTTGCTCTTTGTAGTATACATAAATGATTTGGAGGAAAATGTAACTGGTCTGATTAGTAAGTTTGCAGACGACACAAAGGTTGGTGGAATTGCGGATAGCGATGAGGACTGTCTGAGGATACAGAAGGATTTAGATTGTCTGGAGACTTGGGCGGAGAGATGGCAGATGGAGTTTAATCCGGACAAATGTGAGGTAATGCATTTTGGAAGGTCTAATGCAGGTAGGGACTATACAGTGAATGGTAGAACCCTCAAGAGTATTGAAAGTCAAAGAGATCTAGGAGTACAGGTCCACAGGTCATTGAAAGGGGCAACACAGGTGGAGAAGGTAGTCAAGAAGGCATACGGCATGCTTGCCTTCATTGGCCGGGGCATTGAGTATAAGAATTGGCAAGTCATGTTGCAGTTGTATAGAACCTTAGTTAGGCCACACTTGGAGTATAGTGTTCAATTCTGGTCGCCACGCTACCAGAAGGATGTGGAGGCTTTAGAGAGGGTGCAGAAGAGATTTACCAGAATGTTGCCTGGTATGGAGGGCATAAGCTATGAGGAACGGTTGAATAAACTCGGTTTGTTCTCACTGGAACGAAGGAGGTTGAGGGGCGACCTGATAGAGGTATACAAAATTATGAGGGGCATAGACAGAGTGGATAGTCAGAGGCTTTTCCCCAGGGTAGAGGGGTCAATTACTAGGGGCATAGGTTTAAGGTGAGAGGGACAAGGTTTAGAGTAGATGTACGAGGCAAGTTTTTTACGCAGAGGGTAGTGGGTACCTGGAACTCGCTACCGGAGGAGGTGGTGGAAGCAGGGACGATAGTGACATTTAAGGGGCATCTTGACAAATATATGAATAGGATGGGAATAGAAGGATACGGACCCAGGAAGTGTAGAAGATTTTAGTTTAGTCGGGCAGTATGGTCGGCACGGGCTTGGAGGGCCGAAGGGCCTGTTCCTGTGCTGTACATTTCTTTGTTCTTTGGGCAGGGCTGGTTTCTGCCGGGTATTCGTGCCAGATTTCAGCAGAGTGGTCGCTCCACTGACTGAACTTCTGAAAAAGCACAGGAAATTTAGTGGGCGTTGGAATGTCAGGAGGCATTCGATAATTCGAAGACTGTGCTAACCATCGCTAACCAGTGTTGATGCCACCTAATTCGGCCAAGCCGGGGGTACGGGGAGACGCTTTGGATGGAAGGGGTTGTGCCCCAAGGCCTTAACTGGCACTCTGCGCTCTCTCAGGACAACGCTATCCAAATGGCCTGTTGAAAAGTCAATGTCGGCTCGGCTAACAGTTTCCTCTGGGTGGCCGCATTGTTAATCCCGCAAACCAAACGGTCGCGTAACATTTCTGACAAGGTCTCACCATAGTCACAGTATTCCGCAATCCCGCGTAGGCTGGATAGAAAATCGGCAAGGGATTCTCCAGGGGTCCTCTCAGCGGTATTAAACTGGTAACGCTGGACTATCGTGGACGGGGCTGGGTTAAAATGTTGCCCCACTAAGGTCACAAGTTCATCAAACATCTTGGTGTCCGCGCAGCTGGGTGCATAAGGCTCCTAATCACCACAAACATATGAGGGCCTCAGGCGGTGAGCAAACTGACCACCTTCCGCTTGTTTTCGGTGATGTTATTCACCCGGACGTTGTAATGCATCAGCTTTCCAGCGCACCATCAAAGACACCCAAACGTCCATACAGAGGCATGGTGCAACAGGGAAAAACTTCCAACCTGCATCCAACAAAACATCCGAGGAGGTGGCTTCAGCAGTGCAGACAGCTATCCACTTTAACCCTCGTCGCCAGTTTTGTGAGGCCATTCGGCCCATTGAGTCTGCAGCAGCTCTTGGAAAGAGCACCCCACTTAAGCCCCCACCCTATCCCCATAACCTTTTTTAGACACTAAGGGCAATTTATCACGGCCAATCCACCTAACCTGCACATGTTTGGACTGTGGGAGGAAACCGGAGCACCCGGAGGAAACCCACGCACACACGGGGAGGACGTGCAGACTCCGCACAGACAGTGACCCAGCGGGGAATCGAACCTGGGACCCTGGAGCTGTGAAGCAACTGTGCTAACCGCAATGCTACTGTGCTGTATCTGCCATGCATGTGCCCACTCACTCAGCCTGTCCAAATCCCGCTGGAGCATCTCTGCATCCTCCTCGGGGCCCTCGGGCGAGTGCCATTTTGTATTGGTCCCCACAAACGGGGATCAGATGGAACAGCTCATGGGGCTTTCCAAGAGGATTGCAGGCCCCCAGCTGATTGCCCTTTGGGCACGGAGGCACCCTGGTACTGCTGGTGTCACCTTGGCATCCTGGCAGTGCCACCTGGGTGCCAGCATTGCACTGCCAGGGTGCCCAGGTGGTACTGCCAAACTGGCATTTTTTGCACACGCGCGATTGAGCTGGTGCTGCCCACCGTGGGTGTTAGCGTGTGCTGGGTAGGCCCTCCCATCTTTCGTTCAGGCGGGGGCGAGGTCATTGATTTTTTGAAAAAGGCAGCATGGTGGCACAGTGGTTAACACTGCCGCCTCAAAGCTCCAGGGTCCCAGGTTCGATTCCGGCTTGGGTCACTGTCTGTGCGGAGTCTGCACGCTCTCCCCGTGTGTGCGTGGGTTTCCTCCGGGTGCTCCGGTTTCCCCCCACAGTCCAAAGATGTGCAGGTTAGGTGGATTGGCCATGATAAATTGCCCCTTAGTTTCCAAAAGAGTTAGGGTGGGGTTACTGATCTGATCGGGCATCTAGACATTGGCCCTATGGCACGCCGACACCCGGCTGGTAATGTATACCGGGAAGCTATTGGCTATTGCAGGTAAGGTGCACCTTCGGTCTGTGAGCATTCAGGACCTGACCTTCCTGTTGCTGCCATTTTAATGCCATTTTAACACAAGACCCTGCTCCCAGGCCCACATGTCTGTCCTTGGCCTGCTGCTATGTTCCAGTGAAGCTCAACGCAAACTGGAGGAACAACATCTCATCTTCCGGTTAGGCACGCTGCAGCCTTCCGGTCTCAACATCGAATTCAACAACTTCAGGTGATCAGCTCTACCCCACCTCGACCCATTTGTTATCATTTCATTTTAACTGTCTTTTACTTTTTATTTCTTTCTTAATATACATTTAATTTCCCCCCCCTCAATCTTATCCACCTTTCCTGCACCTTTCTCCTCTTTGCTTCCCCCATCCCCCACATCTACAGTTCATCCTCTGATGTTAGTTTCTCTGCTGTTTGGCCTCTCACACCTTTTGTTCTCTCTGGGGAGTGCCATTCGCATTCTTTCCCCTGGGTTTCTGTGGCCATTAACACTCTTCCCCCTGGGTTTCTGTGGCCATTCGCACTCTGTCCCCTGGGTTTCTGTGGCCATTCGCACTCTGTCCCCTGGGTTTCTGTGGCCATTCGCACTCTGTCCCCTGGGTTTCTGTGGCCGTGAGCACTCTTTCCCCTGGGTTTCTGTGGCCGTGAGCACTCTTTCCCCTGGGTTTCTGTGGCCATTCACACTCTGTCCCCTGGGTTTCTGTGGCCATTCGCACTCTTTCCCCTGGGTTTCTGTGGCCATTAGCACTCTTTCCCCTGGGTTTCTGTGGCCATTAGCACTCTTTCCCCTGGGTTTCTGTGGCCGTTCACACTCTTTCCCCTGGGTTTCTGTGGCCATTCGCACTCTGTCCCCTGGGTTTCTGTGGCCATTAACACTCTTTCCCCGGGGTTTCTGTGGCCATTAGCACCCGGTTTCCCTGGGTTTCTGTGGCTATGACTCATCTTTCATTCTCACTCCGCAGTATAAATATTTCCCACTTTCTCTGTCTTACAGCTTTGACAAAGGGTCATCGGACTCGAAACGTTCGCTCTTTTCTCTCCCTGCAGATGCTGCCGGACGTGCTGAGGTTTTCCAGCATTTTCTCTTTGGTCTCAGATTCCAGAATCCGCAGTAATTTGCTTTTATAAATAATTTTCTACTAGGCATAAATTTTAAGTTATTGTTTTAAAAGCTCGAACTCCTACCTTTCCTTAATAAACTTTACATTTGAGAAAACAACTTATCCACTCCTTAACCAATCAGCTCTCTCCCCCATAACCTCTACTTCTGTAACAGGACAGGACAACTCTCAACCAATCAACTGACAGTGTTCCTGTGTTGTCACTGCTCTCTTTGTTCAAACGCAATAGGTTCCCATACCTTTGGGAGACCCTCTCTCCTGGGAATCTCCCCCAGATCCTCTCTCCCGGGAATCTCCCCCAGATCCTCTCTCCCGGGAATCTCCCCCAGACCCTCTCTCCCGGGAATCTCCCCCAGATCCTCACTCCCGGGAATCTCCCCCAGATCCTGTCTCCCAGGGATCTCCCCCAGATCCTCTCTCCTGGGAATCTCCCCCAGATCCTCTCTCCCGGGAATCTCCCCCTGATCCTGTCTCCCGGGAAAGTCCCCCAGATCCTGTCTCCCGGGAATCTCCCCCAGATCCTCTCTCCCGGGAATCTCCCCCAGACCCTCTCTCCCGGGAATCTCCCCCAGATCCTCACTCCCGGGAATCTCCCCCAGATCCTGTCTCCCAGGGATCTCCCCCAGATCCTCTCTCCCGGGAATCTCCCCCAGATCCTCTCTCCCGGGAATCTCCCCCAGATCCTCTCTCCCGGGAATCTCCCCCTGATCCTGTCTCCCGGGAATGTCCCCCAGACCCTCTCTCCCGGGAATCTCCCCCAGATCCTCACTCCCGGGAATCTCCCCCAGATCCTGTCTCCCGGGGATCTCCCCCAGATCCTCTCTCCTGGGAATCTCCCCCAGATCCTCTCTCCCGGGAATCTCCCCCTGATCCTGTCTCCCGGGAAAGTCCCCCAGATCCTTTTTCCAGGGAATCTCCCCAGATCCTCTCTCCCGGGAATCTCCCCCAGATCCTCTCTCCCGGGAATCTCCCCCAGACCCTCTCTCCCGGGAATCTCCCCCAGATCCTCACTCCCGGGAATCTCCCCCAGATCCTGTCTCCCGGGGATCTCCCCCAGATCCTCTCTCCCGGGAATCTCCCCCAGATCCTCTCTCCCGGGAATCTCCCCCAGATCCTCTCTCCCGGGAATATCCCCCAGATCCTCTCTCCCGGGAATCTCCCCCAGATCCTGTCTCCCGGGAATCTCCCCCAGATCCTCACTCCTGGGAATCTCCCCCAGATCCTCTCTCCCGGGAATCTCCCCCAGATCCACACTCCCGGGAATCTCCCCCAGGTCCTCACTACTGTCAAAAATAAAGGACAAAGCACAATACAGCACAGGAACAGGCCCTTCGGCCCTCCAAGCCTGTACCGGTCATGATACCAACCTTTGCCAAAACCCTCAGCATTTCCTTGTGCCGTATCCCTCTATACCCATCCTATCCATGTGTTTGTCAAGATGCCTTTTGAACGCCGTTAATGTATCTGCTTCCACAACCTCCCCTGACAACGCGTTCCAGGCACTCACCACCCTCTGCGTAAAAAACCTGCCTCGCTCATCTCCTCAACTTTGCCCCACGGACCTCAAACCTCTGCCCCCTGGTGACTGACCCTCCACCCTGGGAAAGGGTGCCTGCCCATCCACTCTATCCATGCCCCTCATAATCTTGTAGACCCCGAACAGGCGCCGGAATGTGGTGACTAGGGGCTTTTCACAGTAACTTCATTTGAAGCCTACTTGTGATGATAAGTGATTTTCATTTCATTTCAATTTATTTTCTATCAGGTTACCCCTCAACCTCCGTCTTTCTAATGAAAACAGTCCGAGTCTATTCAGCCTCTCCACATAGCTAACACCCTCCAGACCAGGCAACATCCTTGTAAACCTCCTCTGCACCCTCTCCAAAGCCACCACATCCTTCTGGTAGTGTGGCGACCAGAATTGTGCGCAATATTCCAAGTGCTGCTGTCCAAGGTTCTATACAACTGCAGCATGACTTGCCAGTTTTTATACTTGATGACCCGTCCAATGAAGGCAAGCATTCCGTATGCTTTCTTGACTACCTTGTCCACTTGTGTTGCCACTTTCAACTATCTGTGGACGCCCAGATCTCTCTGACTTTCTATATTCCGAAGAGGTTTGCCATTTACGGTATATTTCCCCTACCAAATCTACCAAAATGCATGACCTCACATTTGACTAGACTAAACACCATTTGCCATTTCTCTGCCCAAGTCTCCAACCTATCTATGTCCTGCTGTATCCTCTGACAATCCTCAACACTATCTGCCCTCCACCAACCTTGGTGTCGTCCGCGAACTTACTAAAGTTCCTCCAGATTTTGGAGGCTACATTTTCCTCCAAATCGTTTATGTACACTACAAACAACAGAGGCCCCAGCACCGATCCCCGTGGTACACCACTAGTCACAACCTTCCATTCAGAAAAACACCCTTCTACTGCTACCCTTTGCCTTCTGTGACCGAGCCAGTTCTGTATCCATCTTACCACCTCACCTCTGATCCCGTGTGACTTCACCTTTTGTGCCAGTCTGCCATGAGGCACCTTGTCAAAGGCTTTACTGAAGTCCATGTAAACAACACCCACCGCCCTCCCCTCATCAATCATCTGTCACCTCCTCAAAAACCTCAATCAAGTTAGTGAGACACGACCTCCTCTTCACAAAACCGTGCTGTCTATCGCTAACGAGTCCATTTGTTTCCAAATGGGTATAAATCCTGTCCCTGAGAATTCTCTCCAATAATTTACCTGCTACCGACATGAGGCTCACCGGCCTATAGTTTCCAGAATTATCCCGGCTACCTTTAAAACAGCGGTGCCACATTAGCTATTCTCCAGTCCTCTGGGATCTCACCTGTAGCCAATGAGGATACAAAGATGTCAGTCAAGGTCCCAGCAATTTCCTCCCTTGCTTCCCTCAGTATTCTGGGATAAATCCCACCCGGCCCAGGAGACTTATCTACCTTAATATCTTTTAAAAGACCCAATTCCTCCTTTCCGATGTTAACATGATCCAGACTGCCCACACACCCTACCCAAGAATCATCGTCCACAAAGTCCCTCTCTTTGGTGAACACTGAAGCAAAGTACTCACTTAGTACCTCGCCCATTTCCTCTGACTCAACACATAGATTCCCCTCCACTGTCCTTAAGTGGCCCAATCCTTTCCCTGGCCACCCTCTTGCTTTTCACATATGAATAAAAAGCTTTGGAATTCACCTTAATCCTACTTGCCAAGGACTTTTCATGACCCCTCCTCGCCCTCCTAATTTCCCGCTTCAGTACCTTCCTACTTTCTTTATTCTCCTCAAGGGTTTCGACTGCCCCCACCCTTCTAGACCGTACAAAAGCCTCCTTTTTCTTTTTGACAAGGTTCACAATATCCGTCGTTATCCAAGGCTCCCTAAACTTCCCATACTTATCCTTCATTCTCTCAGGAACGTGACTTTCCTGAATTCTAATCAACTATCGCTTGAAAGACTCCCACATGTCCGATGTTGATTTATTATCCAACATCCGCACCCAATCCAAATTCTTCAATTCCTGTCTAATGTTATCGTAATTTGCCTTTCCCCAGTTTGACACCTTAACGTGAGGGTTACTCTCATCCCTGTCCAAAAATACCCTAAAACTTACGGAATTGTGGCCACGACTCCCAAAATGTTCCCCTACTGAAACCTCAACCACCTGCCCAGGCTCATTCCCCATTGCCAGGTCCAGTACTGCCGCTTCCCTCGTTGGACCATCCACGTATTGCATCAAGAAGGCTTCCTGGATGCACCTTACAAATTCTGCCCCATCCAAACCCCCAGCACTGAGTGAGTCCCAGTCAATATCGGGGAAATTAAAATCCCCGACCACAACAACCCTGTTACTTTTGCACCTATCCAAAATCTCTCTACCTGTCTGCTCCTCCATCTCTCGCTGGCAGTTGGGGGCCTGTAATAAACCCCCAACATTGTGATTGCCCCCTTTCCTGTTCCTGAGCTCTACCCAGATTGCCTCATTGTGTGAGCCCTCCGAGGTGTCCTCCCACAGTCCGGCTATAATATTCTCCTTAACCAGTAATGCTACTCCCCCACCCCTTTTACATCCCCCTCGATCTCTCCTGAAGCATCTATATCCTCCAACGTTCAGCTGCCAATCCTGCCCTTCCTTTAACCATGTCTCTGTAATAACCACAACCTCGTAATTCCAAGCACTAATCAGTGCTCGAAGTCCATCTGCCTTACCCGCTATACTTCTGGTGCTGAACCAAATACACTTCAAACCACTGCGTTTGAGCAGACAGGGTGATGTTGTCCTCTTATTTTTGTTCTCTATTTCTCCTTCAGTTATTACACCTTCTAAGCTTCCCACCCCCCTGCCAAACAAGCTTAAATCCTCCCGAGTGACTAGTAAACCTCCCAGCCAGGATATCGGTGCCCCTCCAGTTTAGATGTAACCCGTCCTTCTTGTGCAGGTCCCACCTGCCCCGGAAGAGATCTAAATGGTCCAGAAATCTGAAACCCTCCCTCCTACACCAGCTGTTTAGCCACGTGTTTAGCTGCTTTATCCTCCTATTTCTAACCTCACTGGCACGTGGCACAGGGAGTAATCCTGAGATTACAACCCCAGAGGTCCTGCTTTTTAGCTTCCTGCCTGTCGAGCTGCGGGGGAACAGACACGCTTAATAAATTGTAGCGCACAAAGACTCCGTGAGACGAATAGAGTGAAGTCAATGAGGCTTTATTAAGCGTGTCTGTTCCCCAGCAGCCCGATAGTAAACTGGCCTGCGGGGGAAGACTCCGGCTTCTTATACTCCGCCTTCAGGGCGGAGCTTGAGGTCAACGGCCAACCAGGACCCGGGATCTGTCAGCCAATGACACTAGGGCTTCCAGTCCCACATGACCCCCAATACAGACTACCACACTGCCTAACTCCCTGAACTCCTTCTGCAGGACCTCATCACTCTTCCTGCCTATGTCGTTAGTACCGATGTGAACTACGACCTCTGGCTGTTCTCCTGTGAGTATCTCCCCAGGTCCGTCTCTCCGCTCCTCCCTGAAGGTGATCCATTGCAAAACCCCCTCACCAGACACCCCGCCCTGAACCTTCTATCCCAAACCCCCTCCCTAAACCCCCATCCTGAACCCGTCCACAAACCCCCTCCCCAAACCCCCATCCTCAACCAATCCCCAAACCCCCATCCTCAACCAATCCCCAAGCACCCAACACAAACCCCCTCCCCAAACCCCCTCCCCAAACCCCCATCCTGAAACCGTCCCCAAACCCCCTCCCTAAACCCCCTCCCCAAACCCCCTCCCCAAACATCCGTCCCCAAACCGCCTCCCCAAACCCCCATCCTGAACCCATCCCCAAACCCCCTCCCTAAACAGACTGGCCAAACACCTCCCATCCTAATCCCTGTGTCTCAAACCCCTTCCCCAAACACTGATGCCACAACTCTGATCCCTGAACATCGGCTCCCGGCTCCACCCCCAGTCCTCCCTCCCCCAAACCTACCTCCCAAACCCAGTGCCTGAACCCTAATCTCTGAATCCAGCCTCGACCTTGAACTGGTCCTCAACCGTGAAATCCTCACTCTGGACCCCAAATCCTGGGCTGAGCCACAGAGACTCTGGCTGGGCCCCTGTGTCTGGGGGAGACTCTGGCTGGGCTCCTGTGTCTGGGGGATACTCTGGCTGGGCCCCTGTGTCTGGGGGAGACTCTGGCTGGGCTCCTGTGTCTGGGGGAGACTCTGGCTGGGCTGCTGTGTCTGGGGGAGACTCTGGCTGGGCCCCTGTGCCTGGGGGAGACTCTGGCTGGGCCCCTGTGTCTGGGGGAGACTCTGGCTGGGCCACTGTGTCTGGGGGAGACTCTGGCTGGGCCCCTGTGTCTGGGGGAGACTCTGGCTGGGCCCCTGTGTCTGGGGGAGACTCTGACTGGGCCCCTGTGTCTGGGGGAGACTCTGGCTGGGCTGCTGTGTCTGGGGGAGAATCTGGCTGGGCCCCTGTGTCTGGGGGAGACTCTGGCTGGGCCCCTGTGTCTGGGGGAGACCCTGGCTGGGTCCCTGTGTCTGGGGGAGACTCTGGCTGGGCTGCTGTGTCAGGGGGAGACTCTGGCTGGGTCCCTGTGTCTGGGGGAGACCCTGGCTGGGTCCCTGTGTCTGGGGGAGACTCTGGCTGGGCCCCTGTGTCTGGGGGAGACTCTGGCTGGGCTCCTGTGTCTGGGGGAGACTCTGGCTGGGCTGCTGTGTCTGGGGGAGACTCTGGCTGGGCCCCTGTGTCTGGGGGAGACTCTGGCTGGGCCCCTGTGTCTGGGGGAGACTCTGGCTGGGTTCCTGTGTCTGGGGGAGACTCTGGCTGGGCTGCTGTGTCTGGGGGAGAATCTGGCTGGGCCCCTGTGTCTGGGGGAGACTCTGCCTGGGTCCCTGTGTCTGGGGGAGACTCTGGCTGGGCTGCTGTGTCTGGGGGAGACTCTGGCTGGGCCCCTGTGTCTGGGGGAGACTCTGGCTGGGCTGCTGTGTCTGGGGGATACTCTGGCTGGGCCCCTGTGTCTGGGGGAGACTCTGGCTGGGCCCCTGTGTCTGGGGGAGACTCTGGCTGGGCTGCTGTGTCTGGGGGAGACTCTGGCTGGGTCCCTGTGTCTGGGGGAGACTCTGGCTGGGCCCCTGTGTCTGGGGGAGACTCTGGCTGGGTCCCTGTGTCTGGGGGAGACTCTGGCTGGGCCCCTGTGTCTGGGGGAGACTCTGGCTGGGCTCCTGTGTCTGGGGGAGACTCTGGCTGGGCCCCTGTGTCTGGGGGAGACTCTGGCTGGGCCCCTGTGTCTGGGGGAGACTCTGGCTGGGCTCCTGTGTCTGGGGGAGACTCTGGCTGGGCTCCTGTGTCTGGGGGAGACTCTGGCTGGGCTGCTGTGTCTGGGGGAGACTCTGGCTGGGCTGCTGTGTCTGGGGGAGACTCTGGCTGGGCTCCTGTGTCTGGGGGAGACTCTGGCTGGGCTGCTGTGTCTGGGGGAGACTCTGGCTGGGCTGCTGTGTCGGGGGGAGACTCTGGCTGGGCTCCTGTGTCTGGGGGAGACTCTGGCTGGGCTGCTGTGGTTGGGGGAGACTCCAGAATAGGAATTATTTCCTATCCCAGTCTGTGAAACAAGTTGCTGCAACTGTACTGAGGGTGGGGAGCTGAACCTGCAGTTGCCTGTTTGCATTCCTTCTGTGCAATTACGTTGCTGTTCAATCTGTGGCTGTTGTGAAACTCAGCCACTCAAACCCATTCTGTCTTCAGTTATATCCTGACTGCTCGGTAACTATTCACAAAAGCATTTTACAAAGTGTACAGGAGCGAGACCATAGGTGCACCAGATACAAGAACTTGCAGTCGGTTCGGGATTACAAAGAGCATAAAATGTCAACTTAAATGTTATTGTTAGTCTGTATCGAGCCAATCTGTTTGTTTAAATGGAGCAGTGGGCACTGTGCAGGAAATGCCCCTCGGTCATGTGGCAGAAAGTAATCACAGCTGACAAATCTCCGAAAAGATAAAGGGCGGGATTCTTTGGAAACCGGCGGGTGGGCGATGTACCGTCAATGACCACGCGGCCAATGGGGAACTATTGTGCTGGATATAAAGCCTCCTGCAGCTGGAGCCGAGAATGGGGGCCGTGTTAGGAGAGCGTACACCTTTACACAGAGCCAGCTGGATGGAGCCAGCAGGCCAGGGTGTACCGTCATAACTGGAGTATAATGGCTGTGTACCATCATACATGTAATGTATGTCCAGTGGTTTACCACAGCGAGGAACTCCAGCGGGAAGGAGGGCGTGAACCACTCCGGCATCGGGCCACCCCAGTGTGGTTTGCGCCACTCCGGCCGTCGCGGAGGAATACAGTGCCCCCCTGGCACAGGCTCGCCCGCGGATTGGTGGGCTCTGATCAGGGGCCAGGCCACCGTGGGGGCACCCCCCGGGGCCAGATGTCCCCTCCCCCCCCTCCGAGGACCCCAGAGGCCGCCCGCGATACCAGGTCCCGCCGGTAAGTACCTCTGACAGCGCGGCACTCCCTCAGTACTGACCCTCTGACAGTGCGGCACTCCCTCAGTACTGACCCTCTGACAGTGCGGCACTCCCTCAGTACTGACCCTCTGACAGTGCAGCACTCCCTCAGTACTGACCCTCTGACAGTGCGGCACTCCCTCAGTACTGACCCTCTGACAGTGCGGCACTCCCTCAGTACTGACCCTCTGACAGTGCGGCACTCCCTCAGTACTGACCCTCTGACAGTGCGGCACTCCCTCAGTACAGACCCTCTGACAGTGCAGCACCCTCTCAGTCCTGACCCTCTGACAGCGCGGCACTCCCTCAGTACTGACCCTCTGACAGTGCGGCACTCCCTCAGTACTGACCCTGTGACAGTGCAGCACCCTCTCAGTCCTGACCCTCTGACAGCGCGGCACTCCCTCAGTACTGACCCTCTGACAGTGCGGCACTCCCTCAGTACTGACCCTGTGACAGTGCAGCACTCCCTCAGTACTGACCCTCTGACAGTGCGGCACTCCCTCAGTACTGACCCTGTGACAGTGCAGCACTCCCTCAGTACTGACCCTCTGACAGCGCGGCACTCCCTCAGTACTGAACCTCTGACAGTGCAGTACTCCCTCAGTACTGACACTCTGACAATGCAGCACTCCCTCAGTACTGACCCTCTGACAGTGCAGCACTCCCTCTGCACTGACCCTCTGACGGTGCGGCACTCCCTCAGTACTGACCCTCTGACAGTGCAGCATTCCCTCAGGACTGACCCTCTGACAGTGCAGCACTCCCTCAGTACTGACCCTCTGGCAGTGCAGCACTCCCTCAGTACTGACCCTCTGACAGTGCAGCATTCCCTCAGGACTGACCCTCTGACAGTGCAGCACTCCCTCAGTACTGACCCTCTGGCAGTGCAGCACTCCCTCAGTACTGACCCTCTGACAGTGCGGCACTCCCTCAGTACTGACCCTCTGACAATGCGGCACTCCCTCAGTACTGACCCTCTGACAGTGCAGCACTCCGTCAGTACTGTCCCTCTGACAGTGCAGCACTCCCTCAGTACAGACCCTCTGACAGTGCAGCACTCCCTCAGTACTGACCCTCTGACAGTGCAGCACTCCCTCAGTACTGACCCTCTGACAGTGCAGCACTCCGTCAGCACTGACCCTTTCACAGTGCAGCACTCCCTCAGTACTGACCCTCTAACAGTGCAGCACTACCTCAGTACTGACCCTCTAACAGTGCAGCACTCCCTCAGTACTGACCCTCTGACAGTGCGGCACTCCCTCAGTACTGACCCTCTGACAGTGCGGCACTCCCTCAGTACTGACCCTCTGACAGTGCAGCACTCCCTCAGTACTGACCCTCTGACAGTGCGGCACTCCCTCAGCACTGACCCTCTGACAGTGCGGCACTCCCTCAGTCTTGACCCTCTGATAGTGCAGCACTCCTTCAGCACTGACCCTTTCACAGTGCAGCACTCCCTCAGTACTGACCCTCTAACAGTGCAGCACACCCTCAGTACTGACCCTCTGACAGTGCAGCACTCCCTCAGTACTGACCCTCTGACAGTGCAGCACTCCCTCAGTACTGACCCTCTGACAGTGCAGCACTCCCTCAGTACTGTCCCTCTGACAGTGCAGCACTCCCTCAGTACTGACCCTCTGACAGTGCAGCACTCCCTCAGTACTGACCCTCTGACAGTGCAGCACTCCCTCAGTACTGTCCCTCTGACAGTGCAGCACTCCCTCAGTACTGACCCTCTGACAGTGCTGCACTCCCTCAGTACAGACCCTCTGACAGTGCAGCACTCCCTCAGTACTGACCCTCTGACAGTGCAGCACTCCCTCAGTACTGACCCTCTGACAATGCGGCACTCCCTCAGTACAGACCCTCTGACAATTCGGCACTCCCTCAGGACTGATCCTTTGACACTCTCACTGGGGTACGGGTCCCACACACACTGACTATCACTGGGGTACGGGTCCCACACACACTGACTCTCACTGGGGTACGGGTCCCACACACACTGACTCTCACTGGTGTACGGGTCCCACACACACTGACTCTCACTGAAGTACGGGTCGCATACACACGGACTCTCACTGGGGTACGCGTTCCACACACACAGACTCTCACTGGGACACGGGTCCCACACACACTGACACTCACTGTGGTAGGGGTCCTACACACACTGACTCTCACTGGGGTACGGGTCCCACACACACTGACTCTCACTGGGGTACGGGTCCCACACACACTGACTCTCACTGGGGTACGGGTCCCACACACACAGACTCTCACTGGGGCACGGGTCCCACACACACTGACACTCACTGGGGTGCGGGTCCCACACACACTGACACTCACTGGGGTACGGGTCCCACGCACTGACTCTCACTGGGGTACGGGTTCCACACACACTGACTCTCACTGGGGTACGGGATCCACACACACTGACTCTCACTGGAGTACGGATTCCACACACACTGACTCTCACTGGGGTCCGGGTCCCACACACACTGACTCTCACTGGGGTACGGGTCCCACACACACTGACTCTCACTGGGGTACGGGTCCACACACACTGACTCTCACTGGGGTATGGGTCTCACACACACTGACTCTCACTGGGGTACGGGTTCCACACACACTGACACTCACTGGGGTACGGGTCCCACACACACTGACTCTCACTGGGGTACGGGTCCACACACACTGACTCTCACTGGGGTATGGGTCTCACACACACTGACTCTCACTGGGGTACGGGTTCCACACACACTGACACTCACTGGGGTACGGGTCCCACACACACTGACTCTCACTGGGGTACAGTCCCACACACACTGTCTCTCACTGGGGTACCGGTCCCACACACATTGACTCTCACTGGGGTACGGGTCCCACACACACTGACTCACACTGGGGTACGGGTCCCACACACACTGACTCTCACTGGGGTGCGGGTCCCACACAGACTGACTCTCACTGGGGTAGGGGTCCCACACACACACTGACTCTCACTGGGATACAGTTCCACACACACTGACTCTCACTGGGGTACAGTCCCACACACACTGACTCTCACTGGGGTACGGGTTCCACACACACTGACTCTCACTGGGATACAGTTCCACACACACTGACTCTCACTGGGGTACAGTCCCACACACACTGACTCTCACTGGGGTACGGGTTCCACACACACTGACTCTCACTGGGGTACAGTCCCACACACACTGACTCTCACTGGGATACAGTTCCACACACACTGACTCTCACTGGGATACAGTTCCACACACACTGACTCTCACTGGGGTACAGTCCCACACACACTGACTCTCACTGGGGTACAGTCCCACACACACTGACTCTCACTGGGATACAGTTCCACACACACTGACTCTCACTGGGGTACAGTCCCACACACACTGACTCTCACTGGGGTACGGGTTCCACACACACTGACTCTCACTGGGATACAGTTCCACACACACTGACTCTCACTGGGGTACAGTCCCACACACACTGACTCTCACTGGGGTACAGTCCCACACACACTGACTCTCACTGGGGCACAGTCCCACACACACTGACTCTCAACGGGGTACGGGTCCCACACACACTGACTCTCACTGGGGTGCGGGACCCACACAGACTGACTCTCACTGGGGTAGGGGTCCCACACACACTGACTCTCACTGGGGTACGGGTCCCACACACACTGACTCTCACTGGGGTACGGGTGCCACACACACACTGACGCTCACTGGGGTGCGGGTCCCACACAGACTGACTCTCACTGGGGTAGGGGTCCCACACACACTGACTCTCACTGGGGTACGGGTTCCACACACACTGACTCTCACTGGGGTACGGATTCCACACACACTGACTCTCACAGGGCTACGGGTCCCACACACACTGACTCTCACTGGGGTACGGGTGACACACAAACTGACTCTCACTGGGGTACGGGTTCCACACACACTGACTCTCACTGGGGTACCGGTCCCACACACACTGACTCTCACTGGGGTATGGGTCCCACACACACTGACACTCACTGGGGTACGGGTCCCACACAGACTGACTCTCACTGGGTTAGGGGTCCCACACACACTGACTCTCACTGGGGTATAGTCCCACACACACTGACACTCACTGGGGTACGGGTCCCACACAGACTGACTCTCACTGGGTTAGGGGTCCCACACACACGGACTCTCTCTGGGGTACGTGTCACACACACACTGACTCTCACTGGAGTAGGGGTCCCACACACACTGACTCTCACTGGAGTAGGGGTCCCACACACACTGACTCTCACTGGAGTAGGGGTCCCACACACACTGACTCTCACTGGAGTAGGGGTCCCACACACACTGACTCTCACTGGGGTATGGGTCCCACACACACTGACTCTCACTGGGGTACGGGTCCCACACACACTGACTCTTACTGGGGTACGGGTCCCACACACAGTGACTCTCACTGGGGTACGGGTCCCACACACACTGACTCTCACTGGGGTACGGGTCCCACACACACTGACTCTCACTGGGGTACGTGTCCCACACACACTGACTCTCACTGGGGTACGGGTCCCACACACACTGACTCTCACTGGGATACGGGTCCAACACACACTGACTCTCACTTGGGTACGGGTCCCACACACACTGACTTTCACTGGGGTACGGGTTCCTCACACACTGACCCTCATTGGGGTACGGGTCCCACACACACTGACTCTCACTGGGGTACGGGTCCCACACACACTGACTCTCACTGGGGTACGGGTTCCACACACACTGACTCTCACTGGGGTACGGGTCCCACACACACTGACTCTCACTGGGGTACGGGACCCACACACACTGACTCTCACTGGGGTACGGGTCCCACACACACTGGCTCTCACTGGGATACGGGTCCCACACACACTGACTCTCACTGGGGTACGGGTCCCACACACACTGACTCTCACTGGGATACGGGTCCCACACACACTGGCTCTCACTGGGGTACGGGTTCCTCACACACTGACTCTCACTGGGGTACGGGTCCCACACACACTGACTCTCACTGGGGTACGGGTCCCACACACACTGACTCTCACTGGGATACGGGTCCCACACACACTGACTCTCACTGGGGTACGGGTCCCACACACACTGACTCTCACTGGGGTAAGGGTCCCACACACTGACTCTCACTGGGGTACGGGTCCCACACACACTGGCTCTCACTGGGATACGGGTCCCACACACACTGACTCTCACTGGGGTACGGGTCCCACACACACTGACTCTCACTGGGATACGGGTCCCACACACACTGGCTCTCACTGGGGTACGGGTTCCTCACACACTGACTCTCACTGGGGTACGGGTCCCACACACACTGACTCTCACTGGGGTACGGGTCCCACACACACTGACTCTAACTGGGGTAAGGGTCCCACACACCCTGACTCTCACTGGGGTACGGGTCCCACACACACTGACTCTCACTGGGGTACGGGTCCCACACACACTGACTCTCACTGGGATACGGGTCCCACACACACTGACTCTCACTGGGGTACGGGTCCCACACACACTGACTCTCACTGGGGTACGTGTCCCACACACCCTGACTCTCACTGGGGTACGTGTCCCACACACCCTGACTCTCACTGGAGTCCGGGACCCACACACACTGGGCGCGATTCCCCATTCCCGCGCCGGTTGGGAGAATCGCCTGGGGCGCCACAATTTCCGGGGACGCCGGTCCGACGTCCTCCCGCGATTCTCCCAAGCGGCAGGAACGGCCCGGTCGAGTTTCACGGGCCGCAGGCCGGAGAATCGCCGGAGACACCGAAAATGGCGATTCTCCGGCACCCCCGCTATTCTGAGGCCCGGCTGGGCCGAGCGGCCAGGCCAAATCGGCGGGTTCCCCCCGGCGCCGTCCACACCTGGTCGCTGCAGTCGTGGGCGGTGCGTGAACGCTGGGGGGGGCGGCCTGTGGGGGGGCGAGGGGGGATCCTGCACCGGGCTTCACCTGGAATGTGGGGTGGCCCGCGGTCGGTGCCCACCGATCGTCGGGCCGTCCTCTCTGAAGGAGGAACTCCTTCCTTCCGCGGCCCCGCAAGATCCGTCCCCCATCTTCTTGAGGGGCGGACTTAGAGAGGACGGCAACCACGCATGCGCGGATGATGCCCGTCATGCGGCGCCGGCCACGTCATCTATGCGGCTCCGCTTTTACGCGGGCGACAAGGCCTGGCGCGGGTAGATGCCGCGGTCCCGATCCTGGCCCATTGTCAGGGCCTGAATCGGTCGGGACCGGGGCCGTTCCGCGCCTTCGTGAACCTCGACGTCGCAGCCACTTCGGCGTGGGGGTGGAGAATCCCGCCCATTGACTCTCACTGGTCACAATGTTGGGGTTTACTACAGGCCTCCCAACAACCAGCAGGAGATGAAGGAACGGATAGGTAGACAGATTTTGGACAGGTGTAAAAGTAACAGGGTTGCTGTGATGGGTGATTTTAATTTTTCCTATATTGACTGGGACTCACTTAGTGCTAGAGGCTTGGACGGGCAGAGTTTGTAAGGAGCATCCAGGAGGGCTTCTTGAAACAAAATGTCGACAGTCCAACTAGGGAAGGGGCTGTATGGTATTGGGGAATGAACTCGGCCAGGTGGTCAAAGTTTCAGAAGGGGAGCATTTCGGGAACAGTGACCATAATTCAGCATAATTAAGGTACTCACAGATAAGGATAAGTGTAGTCCTCGGATGAAGGTGCTAAATTGGGGAAAGGCAAAGTACAACAATATTAGGCAGGAACTGAAACATTTCGATTGGGGGCAGATGTTTGAGGGTAAATCAACAGATGGCATGTGGGAGACTTTCGAATGTCAGTTGAAAGGAATTCAGGACCGGCATGTTCCTGTGAGGAAGAAGGATAAATATGGCAAGTTTCGGGAACCTTCGATAATGAGGGATATTGTGAGTCTAGTCAAAATGAAAAAGGAGGCATTTGTAAGGGCTAGGAGGCTGAGGAATATAAGGAAAGTAGGAAAGAACTTAAGGTAGGAGTTAGGAAGGCTAAGAGGGGTCATGAAAAGGTCATTGGCAAACAGGATTAAGGAGAATCCCAAGGCAGTTTATACATACATAAAGAGCAAGAGGGTAGCCAGGGAAAGGGTTGGCCCACTCGAGGACAGAGGAGGGAACCTATGTGTGGAGTCAGAGGAAATGGGCGAGGCACTAAATGAATATTTTGTGTAAGTATTCACCAAAGAGAAGGACTTGGTGGAAGGAGTTACAGGGAGAAGACAGGAGAATGGGGATGAAAAAAATATCAGCCCTGATTGAATGGTGGAGCAGACTCGATGGGCCGAATGGCTTAGTCAGCTCCTATGTCTTATGGTATTATGATGAGTCTGGGGAAGGGTGTGTAAATAGCCTGGGTCACATTGAGATTAAAAAAGAGGAGGTGTTTGGCGTCTTGAAAAATATTAAGGTGGATAAGTCCCCAGGGCCTGATGGGATCTACCCCAGAATACTGACGGAGGCGAGAGAGGAAATTACTGGGCGCATGACAGAAATCTTTGAATCCTCATTGGCTACAGGTGAGGTGCCAGAGGACTGGAAATAGCCAATGTTGTTCCTTTGTTTAAGGAGGGGAGCAAGGATAATCCAGGAAATTCCAGGCCAGTGAGCCATATGTCAGTGGTAGGGAAATTACTGGAGAGAATTCTTCAAGACAGGATTTACTTCCATTTGGAAGCAAATGGCTTATTAGCGAGAGGCAGCTTTTTTGTGAACATAAGAACTAGGAGCAGGAGTCGGCCATCTGGCCCCTCGAGCCTGCTCCGCCATTCAATGAGATCATGGCTGATCTTTGTGGACTCAGCTCCACTTTCCGGCCCGTACTCCATATCCCCGAATCCCTTTATTCTTCAGAAAGGCATCTATCTTTTTCTTAAAAACGTTTAAAGAAGGAGCCTCAACTGCTTCACTGGGCAAGGAATTCCAGAGATTCACAACCCTTTGGGCGAAGAAGTTCCTCCTAAACTCAGTCCTAAATTTACTTCCCCTTATTTTGAGGCTATGCCCCCTAGTTCTGCTTTCCCCGACCAGTGAAAACAACCTGCCCGCATCTATCCTATCTATTCCCTTCATAATTTTATCTGTTTCAATAAGATCCCCCCGCATCCTTCTAAACTCCAATGAGTACAGTCCCAGTCTACTCAACCTCTCGTCATAATCTAATCCCCTCAACTCTGGGATCAACCTAGTGAATCTCCTCTGCACTCCCTCCAGTGCCAATATGTCCTTTCTCAGGTAAGGAGACCAAAACTGAACACAATCCAGATGTGGCCTCACCAACACCCTATACAATTGCAGCATAACCTCACTAGTCTTGAACTCCATCCCTCTAGCAATGAAAGACAAAACTCGATTAGCCTTCTTAATCACCTGTTGCACCTGCACACCAACTTTTTGCGACTCGTGCACCAGCACACCCAGGTCCCTCTGCACAGCAGCATGTTTTAACATCTTACCGTTTAAATAATAATCCATTCTGCTGTTATTCCTCCCAACATGGATAGCCTCACACTTGGCAACATTGAACTCCATCTGCCAGACCCTAGCCCATTCACCTAACCTATCCAAATCCTTCTGCAGACTTCCGGTATCCTCTGCACTTTTTGCTTTACCACTCATCTTAGTGTCGTCTGCAAACTTTGCCACATTGCACTTGGTCCCCAACTCCAAATCGTCTATGTAAATTGTGAACAACTGCGGGCCCAACACTGATCCTTGAGGGACCCCACAAGTTACAGGTTGCCAACCAGAGAAACACCCATTTATCCCCACTCTCTGCTTTCTGTTCGTTAACCAATCCTCTACCCATGCTACCACTTTACCCTCAATGCCATGCATCTTTATCTTATGCAGCCTCAAGTCCCTCAGGCTTTCCTCATAAGATCTTCCCTCCATACCAGGCAACATTCTGGTAAATCCCCTCTGCACCCTTTCCAATGCTTCCACATCCTTCCTATAATGCGGCGACCAGAATTGCACGCAATACTCCAAATGCGGCCGCACAAGAGTTTTGTACAGCTGCAACATGACCTCATGGCTCCGAAACTCAATCCCTCTACCAATAAAAGCTAACACACCGTACACCTTCTTAATAACCCTATCAACCTGAGTGGCAACTTTCAAGGATCTATGTACATGGACACCGAGATCTCTCTGCTCATCCACACTGCCAAGAATCTTACCATTAGCCCAATACTCTGTCTTCCTGTTATTCCTTCCAAAATGAATCACCTCACACTTTTCTGCATTAAACTCCATTTGCCACCTCTCAGCCCAGCGCTGCAGCTTATCTATGTCCTTCTGTAACTTGTAACATCCTTCCGCACTGTCCACAACTCCACCGACTTTAGTGTCTTCTGCAAATTTACTCACCCATCCTTCAACGCCCTCCTCCAGGTCATTTATAAAAATGACAAACAGCAGTGGCCCCAAAACAGATCCTTGTGGTATACCACTAGTAACTGGACTCCAGTCTGAACATTTCCCATCAACCACCACCCTTTGTCTTCTTCCAGCTGGCCAATTTCTGATCCAAACTGCTAAATCACCCTGAATCCCATGCCTCTGTATTTTCTGCAGTAGCCTACCTTGGGGAACCTTATCAAACGCTTTACTGAAATCCATATACACCACATCAACTGCTTTACCCTCATTCACCTGTTTGGTCACCTTCTCAAAGAACTCAATAAGGTTTGTGAGGCACGACCTACCCTTCACAAAACCGTGTTGACTATCTCTAATCAATTTATTCCTTTCCAGATGATTATACATCCTATCTCTTATAAAATATCGAACCTTAGTTCGGCCACACCTGGAATATTGTGTTCAATTCTGGTTGCCGCACTGCCAGAAGTGGGCAGCATGGTAGCAGTGTGCAGCACGGTAGCACAGTGGTTAGCACAGTTGCTTCACAGCTCCATGGTCCCAGGTTCGATTCCTGGCTTGGGCTACTGTCTGTGCGGAGTCTGCACGTTCTCCCTGTGTTTCCATGGGTTTCCTCCGGGTGCTCCGGTTTCCTCCCACAGCCCAAAGATGTGCAGGTTAGGTGGATTGGCCACGATAAATTGCCCTTAGCGTCCAAAAAAAGTTTAGGTGGGGTTACGGGGATAGGGTGGAGATGTGGAGATAGGGTGGAGGTATGGGTTCAGGTAGGGCGCTCTTTCCAAGGGCTGGTGCAGACTCGATGGGCCGAATGGCCTCCTTCTGCATTGTAAATTCTATGATTCTATGATGTGGAGGCTTTGGAGAGGGTACAGAAGTGGTTTACCTGGATGTTGCCTGGTAGGAGGGCATTAGCTATGAGGATCAACTCGGATTGTTTTCACTGGAACGACGGAGGTTGAGGAGCGCCCTGATAGAGGTCTACAAAATTATGAGGGGCATAGACAGAGCGGATAGTCAAAGGGTTTTTCCCAGGGTGGAAGAGTCAATTATGTGCAGGTTAGGTGGATTGGCCACGCTAAATTGTCCCTTATTGTCCAAAAGGTTAGGTGGGGTTACTGGGTTATGTGGACGAGGTGGAGACATGGGCTTAAGTAGGGTCCTCTTTCGATGGGCCGAATGGTCTCCTTCTGCACTGTAGATTCTATGATTCTATGACGAGTTCAGTGACGAGGGGGAATAGGTTTAAGGTGCGAGGGGCAAGATTTAGAGGAGATGTACGAGGTAAGTTTTGTACACAGAGGGTAGTGGGTGCCTGGAACTCGCTGCCGGAGGAGGTGGTGGAAGCAGGGACGATAGTGACATTTAAGAGGCGTCTTGACAAATACATGAATAGGATGGGAATAGAGGGATACGGACCCAGGAAGTGTAGAAGATTGTAGTTTAGTCGGGCAGCATGGTCGGCACGGGCCTGGAGGGCCGAAGGGCCTGTTCCTGTGCTGTACATTTCTTTGTTCTTTGTTGATTAAGTTGGGGGTATTATATTGGCAGGAATAGAGGCTTAGCTAATGGACAGAAAACAGAGTGTGCTTCCGATGGCGGGTATGAAGGAGTATGTCGCACATTTGGTGACTCCCGCTCAGGTCGGACTTTTGGACCTTTCCCCCCTGATTTTCTAATGGACATGAATTGTAAAACAAAGAACAAGAACAAGGAAAATTACAGCACAGGAACAGGCCCTTCGGCCCTCCCAGCCTGCGCCGATCCAGATCCTTTATCTAAACCTGTCGCCTATTTTCCAAGGATCTACTTCCCTCTGTTCCCCGCCCGTTCATATATCTGTCTAGATGCATCTTAAATGATGCTATCGTGCCCGCCTCTACCACCTCCGCTGGCAAAGCGTTCCAGGCACCCACCACCCTCTGCATAAAAAACTTTCCACGCACATCTCCCTTAAACTTTCCCCCTCTCACCTTGAAATCGTGACCCCTTGTAATTGATACCCCCACTCTTGGAAAAAGCTTGTTGCTATCCACCCTGTCCATACCTCTCATAATTTTGTAGACCTCAATCAGGTCCCCCCTCAACCTCCGTCTTTCCAATGAAAACAATCCTAATCGACTCAATACCCCGTCCGATCAAGGCAAGCATGCTGTCTGCCTTCTTGACCACTCTATCGACCTGCGTTGCCACCTTCAGGGTACAATGGACCTGAACTCCCAGATCTCTCTGTGCATCAATTTTCCCCAGGACTCTTCCATTGACCGTATAGTCCGCTCTTGAATTAGATCTTCCAAAATGCATCACCTCGCATTTGCTTGGATTGAACTCCATCTGCCATTTCACTGCCCTACTCTCCAATCTATCTATATTTTGTTGTATTCTCTGACAGTCCTCCTCGCTATCTGCAACTCCACCAATCTTAGTATCATCTGCAAACTTGCTAATCAGACCACCGATACCTTCGTCCAGATCATTTATGTATATCACAAACAACAGTGGTCCAAGCACGGATCCCTGTGGAACACCACTAGTCACCTTTCTCCATTTTGAGACACTCCCTTCCACCACTACTCTCTGTCTCCTGTTGCCCAGCCAGTTCTTTATCCATCTAGCCAGTACACCCTGAACCCCATACGACTTCACTTTTTCCATCAACCTGCCATGGGAAACTTTATCAAACGCCTTACTGAAGTCCATGTATATGACATCTACAGCCCTTCCCTCATCAATGAACTTTGTCACTTCCTCAAAGAATTCTATTAGGTTTGTAAGACATGACCTTCCCTGCACAAATCCATGCTGCCTATCACTGATAAGTCTATTTTCTTCCAAATGTGAATAGATCCTATCCCTCAGTATCTTTTTCAACAGTTTGCCTACCACTGACGTCAAGCTCACAGGTCTATAATTCCCTGGATTATCCCTGCTACCCTTCTTAAATAAAGGGACAACATTAGCAATTCTCCAGTCCTCCGGGACCTCACCCGTGCTCAAGGATGCTGCAAAGATATCTGTTAAGGCCCCAACTATTTTGTCCCTCGCTTCCCTCAGTAACCTGGGATAGATCCCACCCAGACCTGGGGACTTGTCCACCTTAATGCCTTTTAGAATACCCAAAACTTCCCCCTTCCTTATGCCGACTTGACCTAGAGTACTTAAACATCCATCCCTAGCCTCAACATCCGTCATGTCTCTCTCCTTGGTGAATACCGATGCAAAGTACTCATTAAGAATCTCACCCATTTCCTCTGACTCCACGCATAAATTCCCTCTTTTGTCTTTGAGTGAGCCAATCCTTTCTCTAGTTACCCTCTTGCTCCTTCTCTACGAATAAAAGACTTTGGGATTTTCCTTAACCCTGTTAGCCAAAGATATTTCATGACCCCTTTTAGCCCTCTTTATTGCGCTTTTGAGATTTGTCCTATTTTCCCGATATTCCTCCAATGCTTCATCCATTTTAAGTCGCCTAGATCTTATGTATGCTTCCTTTTTCATCTTAGCTAGTCTCACAATTCCACCCGTCATCCATGGTTCCCTAATCTTACCATTTCAATCCCTCATTTTCACAGGGACATGTCTGTCCTGCACTCCATTTAACCTTTCCTTAAAAGACTCCCACATTTCAAATGTGGATTTACCCTTAAACAGCTGCCCCCAATCCACATTCCCTAGCTCCTGCCCAATTTTGTTATACTTGGCCTTTCCTCAATTTAGCACTCTTCCTTTAGGACTACTCTCGTCTTGATCCATGAATATTCTAAAGCTTACGGAATTGTGATCGCTATTCCCAAAGTAACCACCGACTGAAACTTCAACCACCTGGCCGGGATCATTCCCCAATACCAGGTTCAGTATGGCCCCTTCCCAAGTTGGACTATTTACATACTGCTCTAAAAAACTCTCCTGGATGCTCCTCACAAATTCTGCTCCATCTATGCGTCCAACACTACATGAGTCCCATTCAATGTTGGGGAAGTTAAAATCTCCCATCAGGACCACCCTATTGCTCCTACATTTTTCTATAATCTGTCTACATATTTGTACCTCTACTTCACGCTTGCTTTTGGGAGGCCTGTAGTAAAGTCCCAACAATGTTACTGCACCCTTCCTATTTCTTAGCTCTACCCATATTGCCTCAGTGCTCGAATCCTCCATCGTGCCCTCCTTAATCACAGCTGTGATATCATCTCTGACCAGTAATGCAACTCCTCCACCCCTTTTACCTCCCTCTCTATCCCTCCTGAAGCATCTATATCCTGGGATAATTAGTTGCCAGTCTTGCCCTTCCCTCAACCAAGTCTCAGTAATACCAATAACATCATATTCCCAGGTACTAATCCAAGCCCTAAGTTCATCTGCCTTACCTGCCACACTTCTCACATTGAAACAAATGCATCTCAGACCACCTGTCCTTTTGTGTTCATCATCTCTTCCCTGTCTACTCTTCCCCTTAGTCACATTGAGTTTATTATCTAGTACCTTACTGGCTTTAGTTGCTGCCTCTTTACTGACCTCTAACTTCCTAATCTGGTTCCCATCCCCCTGCCACATTAGTTTAAAACCTCCCCAACAGTGTTAGCAAAATCACCCCCTCGGACATTGGTTCCAGTCCTGCCCAGGTGTTGACCATCCGATTTGTAATGGTCCCACCGCCCCCAGAACCGGTTCCAATGTCCCAAAACTCTGAACCCCTCCCTCCTGCACCATCTCTCAAGCCATGTATTCATTCTGACTATTCTTGAATTTCTACTCTGACTGTTTCGTGGCACTGGTAGCAATCCTGAGATTACTACCTTTGAGGTCCTACTTTTTAACTTATCTCCTAACTCCCTAAATTCTGATTGTAGGACCTCATCCCATTTTTTATCCATAGCGTTGGTGCCTATATGCACCACGACAAACGGATGTTAGTGGCAATTCTCTACTGAATTCTCACTTCGGTGCATGGAGAAAAGGACTTGAAGTGTTCGTAAGGGCAGAAACAAAAAGACAGAGAAGACTTGGGCTGTAGTTGCAACAGGAGACAGCATGGTGGAGGGGCAAACCTCGGGCTTGTCGACCCAGCAGTCTATGGAGCAGCTGATGCAAGTCATCCAGGAGCACTTTACTACGCAGAAACGGGACTGCTTGGACTCGATAAAAGAGTCGATTGAGCGGCTGGAGCTCAGGTTGGACGCCCAGGATCGGGCGATCCAGAAGGTGGAGCAGGCGCTGGCTGAGCAGGAGGAGCATCAGACTGTGGTGGAGCTGGAGGTGGGGATGCTGAGGGACCAGCAGAAGGAGCTTCTGGAGAAGGTGGAGGACCTAGAGAATAGATCCCGCCGGCAGAACCTAAGAATGTTCGGGCTCCCGGAGGGGTCGGAAGGAGCGGGCACTTGGGCATACATCGCAGACATGTTTGAGAGGTTGCTGGGGGATGGGGCATTCTCCCGGCCCTTGGAGGTGGACAGGGCTCACAGAGCGCCCGTGAGGAAGCCGCGAATGGGAGACCCCCCCCCCCCGAGGGCAATGGTGGTGAGATTCCACAGGTACTTGGATAAGGAGCATATTCGACAGTGGGCCAAGCAGACACGGAGCTGTAAATGGGACAACAGCATCCTGTGGGTTTACCAGGACCTGAGTGTAGAGGTGGCCAGGAGGAGAGCAGGCTTTAACCAGATCAGGTCAATCCTTTTCAAGAAAAAGGTGAAGTTTGGACTGTTATAACCCAGCCGGTCTCTGGGTCACGCATGAGGATCAGCACTTTTACTTCGAGTCGCCTGAGGACGCGTTGGACTTTGCAAAAAAGAAAGGGCTGGTGATGAATTGGGAACTTTTGAACTTGGCTGCAACGTTCATGTTTTTGTTTTTTCTTTTTGTTTCTCTGTTTTTGTAAAAGATTTCTTGTTTTGCGTTTTATGGAAGATGTTTGCGGTGACGTTTGTATTGATTTGGAACCAGTGGCAGATCTGAGTGAGTTAAGGTTTTCATTTGCACTGTTGGGGATGGAGGGGTGCTTGTTTAGATCTTGGTGTTTTTTTTGTTGGGCAATTGTGTGGGGATTGTTTGATGTTGGAGCTTGTTTGTCTGAGCGGGGGGGAGGGGGGGGGAACAATAGGTGGGAGACTTTCTGGCGCCTGGGATGGGGGCCACCGAGCTAGCTGGGTGGGCTAGCTCTCGGAAGTTCAGTGGGGGGGGGGGGTGGTGCATATGTTTGGTTTAGTAAAGGGGTTGGTTTACAGGGTGTTGTTGCTGGGGGGGGGGGGGGGGGAGGGGGGGGGTGAATGTTCTGCTGATGAGGGAGGGACTTGGGCCGAGGGACAGAGAGGAAGTCGGGGGCTGCCTGGGGATGGACCGGTGCAGGCGCGGATCACGGGCCGGAGGTGGGCCTAAAAAAGGGGGTGACTGATCGGCGGAGGGCGGGGGGACAATGAGCCTCCCAACTAGGCTGATCACCCGGAATGTTCGAGGGTTAAATGGGCCGGTCAAAAGGGCACGTGCGTTCCCGCAATTTAGGGGATTGAAGGCGGACGTGGTGATGTTGCAGGAGGCGCACCTTAAGGTAACGGACTAGGTTAGACTGAGGAAAGGCTGGGTCAGCCAGGTGTTTCACTCGGGACTAGATTCAAAGACTCAAGGGGTCAGGATCCTGATCAATAAGCGTGTGGTGTTTGAGGCGGGTAGAATAGAGGATGTGGGAGGTCGGTACATTATGATCAGTGGGAAACTGGAGGGGGTGCAGGTGGTGTTAGTAAATGTGTCTGCGCCAAATTGGGATGATGTGGAGTTTATAAAGAGGATGCTGAGGAAGATGCCGGACCTGGACTCGCACAGGTTGGTGATGGGAGGGGACCTCAATGCAGTAATGGACCATGGCAAAAAACAGAGGGGTACCAATATCCTGGGGGGAAATTTGCTAATGCTCTTCGGGAGGGTTTAAACTAGTTCAGCAGGGGCTTGGGAACCTGAATTGTAGCTCCAGTATACAGGAGGTTGAGAGTAGTGAGGTCATGAGTAAGGTTTCAAAGTTGCAGGAGTGTACCGGCAGGCAGGAAGGTGGTTTAAAGTGTGTCTTCTTCAATGCCAGGAGCATCCGGAATAAGGTGGGTGACTTGCGGCATGGGTTGGTACCTGGGACTTCGATGTTGTGGCCATTTCGGAGACGTGGATAGAGCAGGGACAGGAATGGTTGTTGCAGGTGCCGGGGTTTAGATATTTCAGTAAGCTCAGGGAAGGTGGTAAAAGAGGGGGAGGGGTGGCATTGTTAGTCAAGGACAGTATTACGGTGGCAGAAAGGACGTTTGATGAGGACTCGTCTACTGAGGTAGTATGGGCTGAGGTTAGAAACAGGAAAGGAGAGGTCACCCTGTTAGGGGTTTTCTATAGGCCTCCAAAAAGTTCCAGAGATGTAGAGGAAAGGATTGCAAAGATGATTCTGGATAGGAGCGAAAGCAACAGGGTAGTTGTTATGGGGGACTTTAACTTTCCAAATATTGACTGGAAATGCTATAGTTCAAGTATTTTAGATGAAATGAAATGAAATGAAAATCGCTTATTGTCACAAGTAGGCTTCAATGAAGTTACTGTGAAAAGCCCCTAGTTGCCACATTCTGGCGCCTGTTCGGGGAGGCTGTTACGGGAATCGAACCGTGCTGCTGGCCTGCCTTGGTCTTCTTTCAAAGCCAGCGATTTAGCCCAGTGTGCTAACCAGCTAACAGATGGGTCTGTTTTTGTCCAATGTGTGCAGGAGGGTTTCCTGACACAGTATGTAGATAGGCCAACGAGAGGCGAGGCCATATTGGATTTGGTACTGGGTAATGAACCAGGACAGATGTTAGATTTGGAGGTAGGTGAGCACTTTGGTGATAGTGACCACAATTCGATTAAGTTTACTTTAGTGATGGAAAGGGATAGGTATATACCGCAGGGCAAGAGTTATATCTGGGGGAAAGGCAATTATGATGCGATGAGGCAAGACTTAGGATGCATCAGATGGAGAGGAAAGCTGCAGGGGATGGGCACAATGGAAATGTGGAGCTTGTTCAAGGAACAGCGACTACGTGTCCTTGATAAGTATGTACCTGTCAGGCAGGGAGGAAGTGATCGAGCAAGGGAACCGTGGTTTACTAAAGCAGTCGAAACACTTGTCAAGAGGAAGAAGGAGGCTTATGTAAAGATGAGACATGAAGGTTCAGTTAGGGCGCTCGAGAGTTACAAGTTAGCTAGGAAGGACCTAAAGAGAGAGCTAAGAAGAGCCAGGGGGGGACATGAGAAGTCTTTGGCAGGTAGGATCAAGGATAACCCTAAAGCTTTCTATAGATATGTCAGGAATAAATGAATGACTAGGGTAAGAGTAGGGCCAGTCAAGGACAGTAGTGGGAAGTTGTGCTTGGAGTCCGATGAGATTGGAGAGGTGCTAAATGAATATTTTTCGTCAGTATTCATACAGGAAAAAGACAATGTTGTTGAGGAGAATACTGAGATTCAGGCTACTAGACTAGAAGGGCTTGAGGTTCATAAGGAGGAGGTGTTAGCAATTCTGGAAAGTGTGAAAATAGATAAGTCCCCTGGGCCGGATGGGATTTATCCTAGGATTCTCTGGGAAGCTAGGGAGGAGATTGCTGAGCCTTTGGCTTTGATCTTTAAGTAATCTTTGTCCACAGGAATAGTGCCAGAAGACTGGAGGATAGCAAATGTTGGCCCCTTGTTCAAGAAGGGGAGTAGTGACAACCCCGGTAACTATAGACCAGTGAGCCTTACCTTTGTTGTGGGCAAAATCTTGGAAAGGTTTATAAGAGATAGGATGTATAATCATCTGGAAAGGAATAATTTGATTAGAGATAGTCAACTAGGTTTTGTGAAGGGTAGGTCGTGCCTCACAAACCTTATTGAGTTCTTTGAGAAGGTGACCAAACAGGTGGATGTGGGTAAAGCAGTTGATGTGGTTTATATGGATTTCAGTAAAGCGTTTGATAAGGTTCCCCACGCTAGGCTACTGCAGAAAATACGGAGGCATGGGATTCAGGGTGATTTAGCAGTTTGGATCAGAAATTGGCTAGCTGGAAGAAGACAAAGGGTGATGGTTGATGGGAAATTTTCAGACTGGAGTCCAGTTACTAGTGGTGTACCACAAGGATCTGTTTTGGGGCCACTGCTGTTTGTCATTTTTATAAATGACCTGGAGGAGGGCGTAGAAGGATGGGTGAGTAAATTTTCAGAAGACACTAAAGTCGGAGGAGTTGTGGACAGTGCGGAAGGATGTTACAAGTTACAGAGGGACATAGATAATCTGCAGCGCTGGGCTGAGAGGTGGCAAATGGAGTCTGATGCAGAAAAGTGTGAGGTGATTCATTTTGGAAGGAATAACAGGAAGACAGAGTATTGGGCTAATGGTAAGATTCTTGGCAGTGTGGATGAGCAGAGGGATCTCGGTGTCCATGTACATAGATTCCTGAAACCCAGGCTAATAGAATAGATGGCATTGAGGTACGTAGGGAAGAGGTGTTGGCAATTCTGGACAGGCTGAAAATAGATAAGTCCCCGGGTCCTGATGGGATTTATCCTAGGATTCTCTGGGAGGACAGGAAAGAGATTGCTGGACCTTTGGCTTTGATTTTTATGTCATCATTGGCTACAGGAATAGTGCCAGAGGACTGGAGGATAGAAAATGTGGTCCCTTTGTTCAAAAAGGGGAGCAGAGACAACCCCGGCAACTATAGACCGGTGAGCCTCACGTCTGTAGTGGGTAAAGTCTTGGAGGGGATTATAAGAGACAAGATTTATAATCATCTAGATAGGAATAATATGATCAGGGATAGTCAGCATGGCTTTGTGAAGGGTAGGTCATGCCTCACAAACCTTATTGAGTTCTTTGAGAAGGTGACTGAACAGGTAGACGAGGGTAGAGCAGTTGATGTGGTGTATATGGATTTCAGCAAAGCGTTTGATAAGGTTCCCCACGGTAGGCTATTGCAGAAAATACGGAGGCTGGGGATTGAGGGTGTTTTAGAGATGTGGATCAGAAATTGGCTAGCTGAAAGAAGACAGAGGGTGGTGGTTGATGGGAAATGTTCAGAATGGAGTTCAGTTACAAGTGGAGTACCACAAGGATCTGTTCTGGGGCCGTTGCTGTTTATCATTTTTATCAATGACCTAGAGGAAGGCGCAGAAGGGTGGGTGAGTAAATTTGCAGACGATACTAAAGTCGGTGGTGTTGTCGATAGTGTGGAAGGATGTAGCAGGTTACAGAGGGATATAGATAAGCTGCAGAGCTGGGCTGAGAGGTGGCAAATGGAGTTTAATGTAGAGAAGTGTGAGGTGATTCACGTTGGAAGGAATAACAGGAATGCAGAATATTTGGCTAATGGTAAAGTTCTTGGAAGTGTGGATGAGCAGAGGGATCTAGGTGTCCATGTACATAGATCCCTGAAAGTTGCCACCCAGGTTGATAGGGTTGTGAAGAAGGCCTATGGAGTGTTGGCCTTTATTGGTAGAGGGATTGAGTTCCGGAGTCGGGAGGTCATGTTGCAGCTGTACAGAACTCTGGTACGGCCGCATTTGGAGTATTGCGTACAGTTCTGGTCACCGCATTATAGGAAGGACGTGGAGGCTTTGGAGCGGGTGCAGAGGAGATTTACCAGGATGTTGCCTGGTATGGAGGGAAAATCTTATAAGGAAAGGCTGATGGACTTGAGGTTGTTTTCGTTGGAGAGAAGAAGGTTAAGAGGAGACTTAATAGAGGCATACAAAATGATCAGGGGGTTGGATAGGGTGGACAGTGAGAGCCTTCTCCCGCGGATGGAAATGGCTGGCACGAGGGGACATAACTTTAAACTGAGGGGTAATAGATATAGGACAGAGGTCAGAGGTAGGTTCTTTACGCAAAGAGTAGTGAGGCCGTGGAATGCCCTACCTGCTACAGTAGTGAACTCGCCAACATTGAGGGCATTTAAAAGTTTATTGGATAAACATATGGATGATAATGGCATAGTGTAGGTTAGATGGCTTTTGTTTCGGTGCAACATAGAATCATAGAAGTTTACAGCATGGAAACAGGCCCTTCGGCCCAACCAGTCCATCCCGCCCAGTTTTTACCATTAAGCTAGTCCCAGTTGCCCGCACTTGGCCCATAACCCTCTATACCCATCTTACCCATGTAACCATCTAAATGCTTTTTGAAAGACACAATTGTACCCGCCTCTACTACTACCTCTGGCAGCACATTCCAGACACTCACTACCCTCTGAGTGAAGAAATTGCCCCTCTGGGCCCTTCTGAATCTCTCCCTTCTCACCTTAAACCTATGCCCTCTAGTTTTAGACTCCCCTACCTTTGGGAAAAGATGTTGACTATCTACCTTATCTATGCCCCTCATTATTTTATAGATCTCTATAAGATCACCCCTAAGCCTCCTACGCTCCAGGGAAAAAAGTCCCAGTCTATCCAGCCTCTCCTTATAACTCAAACCATCAAGTCCCGGCAACACCCTAGTAAATCTTTTCTGCACTCTTTCTAGTTTAATAATATCCTTTCTATAATAGGGTGACCAGAACTGCACACAGTATTCCAAGTGTGGCCGTACCAATGTCTTGTACAACTTCAACAAGATGTCCCAACTCCTGTATTCAATGTTCTGACCAATGAAACCAAGCATGCCGAATGCCTTCTTCACCACCCTGTCCACCTGCGACTCCACCTTCAACATCGTGGGCCGAAGGGCCTGTACTGCGCTGTATCGTTCTATGTTCTATGAAAGTTGCCACCCAGGTTGAGAGAGTTGTTAAGAAGGCGTACGGTGTGTTAGCTTTTATTGGTAGAGGGATTGAGTTTCGGAGCCATGAGGTCATGTTGCAGCTGTACAAAACTCTGGTGCGGCCGCATTTGGAGTAATGCGTGCAATTCAGGTCGCCGCATTATAGGAAGGATGTGGAAGCATTGGAAAGGGTGCAGAGGAGATTTACCAGAATGTTGCCTAGTATGGAGGGAAGATGTTATGAGGAAAGGCTGAGGGACTTGAGGCTGTTTTCGTTAGAGAGAAGAAGGTTAAGAGGTGACTTAATTGAGGCATACAAGATGATCAGAGGATTGGATAGGGTGGACAGTGAGAGCCTTTTTCCTCGGATGGTGATGTCTAGCACGAGGGGACATAGCTTTAAATTGAGGGGAGATAGATATAGGACAGATGTCAGAGGTAGGTTCTTTACTCAGAGAGTAGTAAGGGCGTGGAATGCCCTGCCTGCAACAGTAGTGGACTCGCCAACACTAAGGGCATTCAAATGGTCATTGGATAGACATATGGATGATAAGGGAATAGTGTAGATGGGCTTTAGTGTGGTTTCACGGGTCGGCGCAACATCGAGGGCTGAAGGGCCTGTACTGCGCTGTAATGTTCTATGTTCTATGTTCTGATTTGGAACGGTCAAGCTCGAAAACGGGCAGGGTGCCAGCAATGGCAAAGGAACTAAGAGGGTTCATGGAGCGGATGGGGGAGGTGGATCCATGGAGATTTGGGCAGCCGAGGGTGAAGGAGTTCTCCTTCTACTCACACGTGCATCACGAGTACCCCCGGACTGATTTCTTTATCTTGAGAGAGCCTTTCCGGCTGGGGTAGTGGACACGGGGTACTCGCCGATTACAATCTCCGCACTGGGTTGATCTGCAGGTTAGTAAAGACAGTAACCAGCGCCCGCACTGGAGGTTGGATGTGGGACTTTTGGCGGATGAAGGGGTGTGCGAGCAGTTGAGGAAATGTATTCAGAACTACCTGCAGGTCAACGACACGGGGGAAATTTCAGCAGCGGTGGTTTGGGAAGCACTGAAGGTGGTGGTCAGAGGGGAGCTGATCGCGGTCCGGGCCCATAGGGAGAAGGTGGACAGGCAGAGACGGACCGACTGGTAAAGGAGATACTGGAGATCGACAGGAGGTATGCGGAAACCCCAGAGGCAGGGCTTCTTGAGCAAAAAAGAGTGGTGAAGGTAAATATTGTCCTTTAGAGGGTGAGAAGAGAGATTTAATAATGGGAGATGAGGAAATGGCTGAGGAACTGAACAGGTTTTTTGGGTTGGTCTTCACAGTGGAAGACACAAATAACATGCCAGTGACTGATTGAAATGAGGCTATGACAGGTGAGGACCTTGAGAGGATTGTTATCACTAAGGAGGTAGTGATGGGCAAGCTAATGGGGCTAAAGGTGGACAAGTCTCCTGGCCCTGATGGAATGCATCCCAGAGTGCGAAAAGAGATGGCTAGGGAAATTGCAAATGTACTAGTGATAATTTACCAAAATTCACTAGACTCTGGGGTGGTCACGGCGGATTGGAAATTAGCAAACGTGACACCACTGTTTAAAAAAGGAGGAAGGCAGAAAGCGGGTAATTATAGGCCAGTTCGCTTAACTTCGGCAGTAGGGAAGATGCTGGAATCTATCATCAAGGAAGAAATAGCGAGGCATCTGGATGGAAATTGTCCCATTGGGCAGACGCAGCATGGGTTCATAAAGGGCAGGTCGTGCCTAACTAATTTAGTGGAATTTTTTGAGGACATTAACAGAGCGGTAGATAACGGGGAGCCAACGGATGTGCTATATCTGCATTTCCAGAAAGCTTTTGACAAGGTGCCACACAAAAGGTTGCTGCATAAGATAAAGATGCATGGCATTAAGGGTAAAGTAGTAGCATGGATAGAGGATTGGTTAATTAATAGAAAACAAAGAGCGGGGATTAATAGGTGTTTCTCTGGTTGGCAATCAGTAGCTAGTGGTGTCCCTCAGGGATCAGTGTTGGGCCCACAATTGACATAGATGATTTGGAGTTGGGGACCAAGGGCAATGTGTCCAAGTTTGCAGACGACACTAAGATATGTGGTAAAGCAAAAAGTGCAGAGGATACTGGAAGTCTGCAGACGGATTTGGGTAGCCTAAGTGAAAGGGTTAGGGTCTGGCAGATGGAATACAATGTTGACAAATGTGAGGTTATCCATTTTGGTAAGAATAACAGCAAAAGGGATTATTATTTCAATGATAAAATATTAAAACATGCTGCTGTGCAGAGAGACCTGGGTGTGCTATTGCATGAGTCGCAAAATGTTGGTTTACATGTGCAACAGGTGATTAAGAAGGCAAATGGAATTTTGTCCTTCATTGCTAGAGGGATGGAGTTTATGACTAGGGAGGTTATGCTGCAATTGTATAAGGTGTTAGTGAGGCCACACCGGGAGTATTGTGTTCAGTTTTGGTCTCCTTACTTGAGAAAGGACGTACTGACGCTGGAGGGTGTGCAGAGGAGATTCACTAGGTTAATCCCAGAGCTGAAGGGGTTGGATTATGAGGAGAGGTTGAGTAGACTGGGACTGTACTCGTTGGAATTTAGAAGGATGAGGGGGTATCTTATAGAAACATATAAAATTATGAAGGGAATAGATAAGATAGATGCGGGCAGGTTGTTTCCACTGGCGGGTGAAAGCAGAACTAGGGGGCATAGCCTCAAAATAAGGGGAAGTAGATTTAGGACTGAGTTTAGGAAGAACTTCTTCACCCAAAGGGTTGTGACTCTATGGAATTCCTTGCCCAGTGGAGCAGTTGAGGCTCCTTCATTAAATGTTTTTAAGATAAAGATAGATAGTTTTTCAAGAATAAAGGGATTAAGGGTTATGGTGTTCGGGAAAGTGGAGTCGAGTCCACAAAAGATCAGCCATGATCTCATTGAATGGTGGAGCAGGCTCGAGGGGCCAGATGACCTACTCCTGCTCCTAGTTCTTATGTTCTTATGTTCTATGTTCTTCTGAGGGAACGGCGGAGGTTGCAGGCAGAGTTTAGCTTGTTAACCACAGGGAGGGCGGTGGAGCAGCTGAGAAAGGTGAGGGGGGCGATTTATGAGCATGGAGAGAAGGCCAGCAGAATGCTTGCACAGCAGCTCAGAAAGAATGAGGCAGCCAGGGAGATTGGGAAAGTAAATGACGGAGATGGGAACCTGGCTGGTGATTCAGCTGGGGTGAATAAGGCGTTTCGGGATTTCTACAGTAGGCTGTTCAGGTCGGAACCCCCTACGGGGCCGGAGTGGATGAGGCATTTCTTGGAGGGGCTGAATTTCCCGAAGGTGGACGGGGAGCTGGTAGAAGGGCTGGGGGCCCCAATTGGGCAGGAAGAGATAGTGGAGGGTCTGAAGGCCATGCAGTCGGGTAAAGCCCTGGGGCCGGACGGGTACCCAGTGGAGTTCTATAAAAAGTTCTCTGGGATATTGGGGCCGGTGTTGAAGAGGATGTTCAATGAGGCAAGGGAAAGAGGGGTGCTGCCCCCGATGATGTCACAGGCCATGATTTCGCTGATTCTTAAGCGGGACAAGAACCCGGAGCTGTGTGGGTCCTACAGGCCGATATCCCTGCTGAATGTGGACGCCAAGTTGCTGGCCAAAATCTTGTCCTCCAGGATTGAGGATTGTGTTCCGGATGTTATTGGGGAGGACCAGACGGGGTTTGTTAAGGGTAGGCAGTTGGTGGCCAATGTGAGAAGGTTGTTAAACGTGATCATGATGCCCCCGGAAGGTAGGGAGGTGGAGGTAGTGGTTGCAGTGGATGCAGAAAAGGCTTTTGATCGGGTAGAATGGGATTATCTGTGGGAGGTACTGGGACGGTTCGGATTTTGGCTGGGCTTTATTGACTGGGTCAGGTTGCTGTATCAGGCTCCTGTGGCAAGCGTACGGACTAACCAGGGGACGAGGCAGGGATGCCCCCTCTCCCCACTGTTGTTTACGCTGGCTATAGAGCCGTTGGCAATTGCTCTGAGAGCTTCAAGGGGCTGGCGGGGACTAGTCCGGGGGGGTGGGGGGTGGAGCACAGGGTTTCGCTCTATGCGGATGATCTGCTTCTGTACCTTTCAGACCCAGTCGAGGGGATGGAAGAAATCATGAAGATTTTAGGGGAATTTGGCCGGCTTTCGGGGTATAAGCTAAATATGGGGAAAAGAGTGAGATGTTTGTGGTCCAGGCGATGTGACAGGAGGGGCGACTGGGAGAGCTGCCGTTTAGGTCAGTAGGGGGTAGTTTTAGGTACTTGGGCATCCAGGTGGCGCGGGAATGGGACCAGCTGCATAAATTAAATCTGGCCCGTCTAGTGGACCAAATGAAGGACGATCTTCGGAGATGAGACGCGCTTCCGTTGTCACTGGCCGGGAGGGTGCAAACAGTGAAAATGACGGTCCTCCCGAGATTCCTGTTTGTATTTCAGTGTCTCCCCATCTTTATTCCGCGGTCCTTTTTTAAACGGGTCAACAAAGTGATCTCTGGCTTTGTTTGGGCGGGCAAGACCCCCCGTTAGGGAAGGTAATGCTGGAGCGGAGTCGGGGAGAGGGCGGGCTGGCGCTGCCAAATTTTAGTAACTATTACCGGGCGGCGAATACAGCCATGATCAGGAAGTGGGTGGTGGGGGAGGGGTCGGTATGAGAGTGTATGGAGGCGGCTTCATGCAAGGGCACCAGTCTGGGGGGGTTGGTAACTGCACCTTTGCCGTTCCCGCCGGCACGGTACTCCACCAGCCCCGTGGTGGTGGCGGCCCTGAGAGTTTGGGGCCAGTGGAGGCGGCATGTGGGAGCAGTGGGGGCATCGGTCTGGGCCCCAATTTGTGATAATCACCGGTTTGCCCCGGGGAGGATGGACGGGGGGTTTCCGGTTATGGTGGAGAGCGGGGATTGAGAGGATGTGGGATGTGTTCATAGGGTCATGAGAATTTCGCTTTCAGAAATGTTTGGCTGCTCATATTACTGCAGTGATGTCAGAGTGTGGGTGGAGCTCGGCTGTCTGTCAGCTTTTTACTTTCATTTTTCAGCAGGCTGCAGGGTGTGTTTTCATTTCATTTTCAGAGCTGGATAGCTGCAGTCACAGCCAGAAGGTGTATGAATCTCTCTGTTATCTAAAGACTGTAAATCGATCCTGGTGATTTAAACTCATAACAGTAGTGACTTTAACCTGACGTGCTTCTGCTTAAAGGTTTGTTAAGTCTTCTGGGTGTTAAAAGGACAGCTTACAGATTACTTAGTGTTGTATTCTTTGGGGGTTGTATTTGAATTGATGGTTGCTAAGATGTTTACTGTATGTTTTAAAAAGGTTAACTTGAGTTGATGGAATAAACATTGTTTTGCTTTAAAAAATACTTTTTCCATTTCTGCTGTACCACACCTGTAGAGTGGGCCGTGTGCTCCCCATACCACAATCTAGTAAAAGTTGTGGGTCAGGTGAACTCCATGATACACTTTGGGGTTCTCTAAACTCTGGCCCATAACACATTGGGGGCTCGAGGGGGATAAAAGTCTATCTATTGGATTGGCTTAGTGAACTTAAAGACAGTGACGGGTGAGCATATTGTGGTTGCTGTTCAGGTGTGGTATTTCAGTTTAAGTAGGGAGTGTGTTGTGGACAATGGCTCTTTCAGAGGCTCTGAAGTTTTTGGGGATGGAGACGGTCATACGCAGTACCTTACAGACAGAGACTAAAAGCAGACTGTTAGAGTTGGCAAAAACATTGCAGTTAACATTACCTGACAAAATGCGAAAAGATGTATTCTGAAAAATATAGGACTCTACTTCAAATCTATAGGTTCCCTAATGTCTGACTTGCTCCTCCAGAATTTTCCAGAAGTTATGTAGCACCGCCCTCAACTCGCTACACGGGAAGGGTATACCATGTTTTCATGGAGTTAACCTCTTCTCTCCCATCCTCTATCCGCTTGTTTTTCCTTGTACTGAGTTTAATGATTAAACTGAATGAAGTATGATGGTGTTCTTGTTTTTTTCTGGATTCTTGAATGGAGAAGCATTTATGCTGGACTGTGCCAGGTGAGGGTTGGTTGCGTTATTTGTAAAAATGGAAAAACACTCAAAAGTATATTTTGAAGAAGTACTGTCCTTTATTTCGACACTCTGCCGCAAGGGGAAATATCCTTTCCACATCCAGCTGGCTGCATCACAGCCTGGCATGGCTGAACCGCCTCAGTTAATAAGGGCAGCACGTTAGCATAGTGGTTAGCACAATTGCTTTACAGTTCCAGGGTCCCAGGTTTGATTCGCGGCTTGGGTCACTGTCTGTGCGGAGTCTGCACGTTCTCCCCGTGTGTGCATGGGTTTCCTCCGGTTTCCACCCACAGTCCAAAGATGTGCAGGTTAGGTGGATTGGTCACGCTATATTGCCCTTAGTGTCCAAAATTGCCCTTAGTGTTGGGTGGGGTTACTGGGTTATGGGAATAGGGTGGAGTTGTGGGCTTGGGTAGGGTGCTCTTTCCAAGAGCCGGTGCAGACTCGATGGGCCGAATGCCCTCCTTCTGCACTGTAAATTCGATGATTCTATGGTTCTTTGATTAGGTAATTATGGTGGTGGCTAAGCATTTAAAGTTGCCTGAGATACAGTTTGACTCATTGGAAATGGCAAAAATTCAGTTACAACTTAAACAAATGGAACACGAGAAAGAATTAAAGCAGCTTGAATACGAAAGAGAAAAAAGAGAGGGAAGAAAGGAGAAAAGAAAGAATAGCCCTAGCAGAACAAAAAGAAAGAGAAAGGGAGATACAGATCAGGGAAAAAGATAAAGAGAGAGAGTTTGAACTTCAGACATTGGCCATGAAACATGTCAGTCAGTTAAAATTGGCAGACGTAAAGGGAAATGTCCAGTTGGACGATAGTGATGAGGATACTGAGAAAGAGCGTCAAAGTTGAAGGCTTGGGGGGGGGGGGGATCTATTTAAATATGTCCAAGCATTGCCAAGGTTTGATGAGAAGGAGGTGGAAGCCTTTTTCATTTAATTTGAGAAGGTGGCTAAACAAATGAAATGGCCACAGGACATGTGGGTGTTACTGATTCAAACAAAGCTGGTAGGTAGGGCTAGTGAAGTGTTTGCATCACTACCGGATGAAACCAACCTGTGATTTATGAACTAATTCATAATTATCTGCCATTTCTGCTGCTAATCTCGCAGTTTTAACCCTCTGTTCTTCCACATGAGTTCTCACTATATCAGGAATTGAATTTTTAAACTCCTCCAAAAGTATAATTTCTCTGAGGGCATCGGAGGAGGGACATATGAGGAGGTGAAAAAATCCATCTTGAAAGGCTCAAACAGAGTAATTTTGATAGGTGGATAAGGGCTTTAAAAATAGACCAAACATATGAACATAGAACATAGAACATAGAAAAATACAGCACAGAACAGGCCCTTCGGCCCACGATGTTGTGCCGAACCTTTGTCCTAGATTAATCATAGATTATCATTGAATTTACAGTGCAGAAGGAGGCCATTCGGCCCATTGAGTCTGCGCCAGCTCTTGGAAAGGGCACCCTACCCAAAGTCAACACCTCCACCCAACACTAAGGGCAATTTATCGTGGCCAATCCACCTAACCACATCTTTGGACTGTGGGAAGAAACCGGAGCACCCGGAGGAAACCCACGCAGACACGGGGACGATGTGAAGACTCCGCACAGACAGCGACCCAAGCCGGAATCGAACATGGGACCCTGGAGCTGTGAAGCAATTGTGCTATCCACAAGGCTACCGTGCTGCCCTTAAGAACAAATAAATCTACACTATATCATTTTCCCGTAATCCATGTACCTATCCAATAGCTGCTTGAATGTCCCTAATATTTCCGACTCAACTACTTCCACAGGCAGTGCATTCCATACCCCCACTACTCTCTGGGTAAAGAACCTACCTCTGACATCCCCCCTATATCTTCCACCAGAGAAATTATACTTTTGGAGGAGTTTAAAAATTCAATTCCTGATGTAGTGAGAACTCATGTGGAAGAACAGAGGGTTAAAACTGCGAGATTAGCAGCGGAAATGGCAGATGATTACGAATTAGTTCATAAATCAAAGCTTGGTTTCCGACATCAGTTTCAGCCGGTGAGGGATAGAAACTGGGGACATGAGAAATACTCAAGTGGTAAAGGTAAAGGTGATCTGATGGGAGACAATAAAGAGAGTGTACCTCAGATTAAAAAAGAAATCCAGGAGGGTGGAAAAGAAATGAAAAGTTTCAAATGTTTTCACTGTAATAAACTAGGCCATGTAAAGTCACAGTGTTGGTGGTTGAAGAAAAGCACTGGGAAGGCTGATGTGGTAAAACAGGATAAGACAGTGGGGTTTGGTAAAGTGGTAAAGGAAAGCCCAAATGAAGCGAAGAAGGTGCAAAAGATTGTACAGCCTGATCAAGAGGTGATTGATAAGAAGGTGCCAGATGTCTTTAAAGAATTTACTTGTGTGGGTAAAGTTTACTCACGTGCAACACTTCCGGTTGCGGCTATGCGGAGCAAAGCCGCACATTCGGTGGCTCCCGCAACAACGGACTTTTGGGCTCTTTTCAGGGCTCCCAACGGCACTTTTTCGACGTTTCCCGGTGTGGGAAGGAGTTAATAATAGCTCCCAGTCAGTATATGGCTTCAACTAGGAGCGGGGTGACAAAAAAGGTGGTGGTGGACCAGAAGAAGGTGCGAGGGAAGAAGGACAAAATGGCGGCGGGCGGAGACCAGGCAGCGTGGAGGCAGTGGGCGGAGGAGCAACAGGAGGGTATCCAGCGCTGCCTCAGAGAGATTATAAAGGACCTGCTAGAGCCGATGAAGGCTTCTATTGATAAGCTGCTGGAGACACAGGCGGCCCAGGGGGTGGCGATCCGCGAGGCCCGACAAAAGATCTCCGACAACGAGGACGAGATCTTAGTCCTGGCGGTAAAGATGGAGGCGCACGAGGCGCTCCACAAGAAATGGCAGGAGCGGTTCGAGGAGATGGAGAATCGGTCGAGGGGGAAGAATCTGTGGATTCTGGGCCTCCCGGAGGGGCTGGAGGGGCCGGACGTGGGGGCCTATGTGGTCACCATGTTGAACTCGCTGATGGGAGCGGGGTCCTTTCAGGGGCCCCTGGAGCTGGAAGGGGCCCATAGAGTGCTGGCGAGGAGGCCCAAGGCTAACGAGCCTCCGCGGGCGGTGCTGGTGCGGTTCCATCGGTTCGTCGATCGGGAGTGTGTGCTCAGGTGGGCCAAGAAGGAGAGGAGCAGCAGGTGGGAGAACGCGGAGGTTCGGATATATCAGGACTGGAGTGCGGAGGTGGCGAAGAGGAGGGCCGGGTACAATCGAGCGAAGGCAGTGCTGCACAGGAAGGGGGTGAAGTTTGGCATGTTGCAGCCGGCGCGATTGTGGGTTACCTACAAGGACCGGCACCATTATTCTGAGTCTCCGGAGGAGGTGTCGGCCTTTGTTCAGGCCGAGAAGCTGGACACAGATTGAGGGTTAGGACGGGCGACTGGGGACTGCGGTGGATATGTTATGTTTATTTTTGTTTCGAGGGGGGGGGCCTTTGTATTGCTCCGGGTTTCTTTTTCTTTGTGTTTTTTCTCTTCTGGGTTGGTGAGGGTGGCTGGGGCGGGTTGGGCACTGTTTTGGTTGGGTTGATCGGGGAGGCTCTTGGAGGTGAGATGGGGGCCCGCGGGGGAGGGGGAGGCCCGAGTCAGGGGTGAGGGGACTGGGTCTGTAAAAGGAGCTGCGTCAGAGGTGGCGGGGCTGGGTAGGTGGAAAGCGCGGGCTTTTTCCCGCGCCGAAGGCTGGAGGGGGCGGGGCCGGGGCGGGGAAGCGAGGGTTGTTTCCCGCGCTTAGAACGGAGGGGGGAGGGGGAGAGCCTATGGATGGGGAGCGGGAGAGGAGGGTGTGCCACACAATGGGAGGAGTCGAAGGGGAGGCGGGAGTGGCCGGGGTCAGCAGGAGTCAGCTGACTTGCGGAAGTGCAATGGGGCGAGTAAACCAGCTAGGATGGGTCCTAGCCAGGGGCGGGGGGGGGGGGGGAATCGAGTTGCTGCTGCTAAGATCAAGGAGGAGCTGGAGCGAGTGGGGTGGGTCAAGACGGGGATATGCCGCCGTGGGGAACAGGCCGGGTGTGGGGTGCGGGCGCGTGGCTGGCCGAGGAGGGGTCATGGCTAGTCGGCGGGGGAGGGGTGGATAGCCCCCTAATCCGGCTGATAACCTGGAATGTAAGGGGACTGAATGGGCCGGTTAAGCGGGCCCGCGTGTTCGCGCACCTGAAGGGGCTCAAGGCAGATGTGGTTATGCTCCAGGAGACACACCTGAAGGTGGCAGACCAGGTAAGACTGAGGAAAGGGTGGGTAGGTCAGGTGTTTCACTCGGGGCTAGATGCCAAAAATCGAGGAGTGGCGATCTTGGTGGGAAAGAAGGTGTTATTCGAGGCGTCGAGCGTTGTGGCAGATAATAGCGGCAGGTACATAATGGTAAGTGGTAAGCTGCAGGGAGAGAGGGTGGTACTGGTCAATGTGTATGCTCCGAACTGGGACGATGCGGGTTTTATGCGGCGCATGTTGGGTCAGATCCCAGACTTGGAAGTGGGGGGCCTGATAATGGGGGGAGACTTTAACACGGTGTTGGATCCGGCACTGGATCGCTCCAGGTCTCGGACGGGTAGGAAGCCGGCGGCGGCTAGAGTGTTGAGGGTGTTTGCAAGGCCGGGGGCTAGGGAATTTTCATTCTTCTCACATGTCCATAAGGCTTATTCCCGAATGGACTTTTTCATCTTGAGTAGGGCGCTGATAGCGAGAGTAGAGGATACCGAGTATTCGGCAATAGCCATTTTGGACCACGCCCCGCATTGGGTGGACTTGGAGATGGGGAGGAGAGGGACCAGCGCCCGCTGTGGCGCTTGGAGGTGGGGCTGTTGGCGGACGAGGAGGTGAGCGAGCGGGTCCGAGGAAGTATAGAGAGGTACCTGGAGACCAACGACAACGGGGAGGTCCGAGTGAGGATGGTATGGGAGGCACTGAAGGCGGTGGTGAGGGGCGAGCTGATCTCCATTAGGGCCCACAAGGAGCGGCGGGAGCGGGGGGAGAGGGAGAGGCTGGTGGGGGAGATGGTGAGGGTAGACAGGAGGTTACCGGAGGAGCCCGAGGAAGGATTGTTGAGGAAGAGGCGCAGCCTCCAGGCCGAATTCGACCTGGTGACCACCAGGAAGGGGAGGTGCAGTGGAGGAAGGCCCAGGGGGCGGTCTACGAGTATGGGGAAAAGGCAAGCCGGATGCTGGCGCATCAGCTTCGGAAGCGGGACGCAGCTAGGGAGATCGGGGGAGTTAAGGACAGGGGAGGGAGCGTGGTGCGGAGTGGGGTTGGCATCAATGGGGTCTTCAGGGACTTTTACGAGGAATTGTACCGATCCGAGCCCCCACGGGAGGAGGGAGGGATGGGCCGCTTCCTGGACCAATTGAGGTTTCCAAAGGTGGAAGAGGGACTGGTGGCGGGACTGGGGGCCCCGATTGGGCTGGAGGAGCTGATTAAAGGGATAGGAAGCATGCAGGCGGGGAAGGCGCCGGGGCCGGACGGTTTCCTGGTCGAGTTCTATAAAAAATATATGGACCTGTTTGGCTCGCTGTTAGTTAGGACCTTCAATGAGGCAAGGGAGGGGGTGGGGGGGGCTTTGCCCCCGACGATGTCCCGGGCACTGATCTCCTTGATCCTGAAGCGGGACAAGGATCCCCTGCAATGTGGGTCTTACAGACCGGTTTCCTTGCTAAATGTAGATGCCAAGGTGCTGGCGAAGGTCTTAGCCACGAGGATTGGGGATTGTGTGCCGCAGATCATCCATGAAGACCAGACGGGGTTTGTGAAGGGGAGACAGTTGAACGCGAATGTGCGGAGGCTTTTGAACGTTATCATGATGCCAGCGAGGGAGGGGGAGGCGGAGATAGTGGTGGCGATGGACGCTGAGAAAGCCTTCGATAGGGTAGAGTGGGGGTACCTGTGGGAGGTGCTGAAGAGGTTTGGGTTTGGGGAGGGGTTTGTCAGGTGAGTTAGGCTGTTGTATGAGGTCCCGATGGCGAGTGTGGCCACAAATAGGAGGAGGTCCGAGTACTTTTGGTTACACCGAGGGACGAGACAGGGGTGTCCCCTGTCCCCCCTGCTCTTCGCACTGGCGATTGAACCCCTGGCTATGGCACTGAGAGAGTCGAGGAACTGGAGGGGGTTGGTGCGGGGTGGGGAGGAGCATAGGGTGTCGCTTTATGCGGACGACCTGCTGCTGTATGTGGCGGACCCGGTGGGAGGAATGCCGGAGGTAATGAGGATCCTTAGGGAATTCGGGGACTTTTCGGGGTACAAGCTCAACATGGGGAAGAGCGAGCTGTTCGTAGTTCATCCAGGGGACCAGGAGAGGGGGATTGGCGAGCTCCCACTAAAAAAGGCAGAGAGGAGCTTCAGGTATCTGGGAGTCCAGGTGGCCAGGAGCTGGGGGCCCTGCATAGGCTTAACTTTACAAGGCTGGTGAAGCAAATGGAGGAGGAGTTCAAGAGTTGGGACGCGTTGCCGCTGTCCCTGGCGGGTAGGGTGCAGTCAATCAAAATGACGGTGCTCCCAAGGTTTTTGTTCCTGTTCCAGTGCCTCCCCGTGTTTATCCCGAAGGCTTTTTTCAGGCGGGTTAACAGGAGTATAATGGTGTTTGTGTGGGCGCGAGGGACTCCGAGGGTGAGAAGGGTGTTCCTGGAGCGGAGTAGAGATAGGGGGGGGCTGGCGCTGCCCAACCTCTGTGGGTACTACTGGGCCGCCAATGTGACAATGGTGCGCAAGTCGGTGATGGAGGGGGAGGGCGCTGCATGGAAGAGGCTGGAGACAGCGTCTTGTGTGGATACGATCCTGGGGGCGCTGGCAACGGCGCCGCTGCCGCTCCCTCCAATGAGGTATACCACGAGCCCGGTGGTGGTGGCTGCCCTCAAAAAAATTTGGGGGGCAGTGGAGGCAGCATAGGGGGGGAAGTGGGGGCCTCGGCGGGGACCACCGGTTCGCCCCAGGAAGAACAGGTGAAGGGTTTGCGGGATGGCACAGGGCAGGCATACGAAAGTTAGGGGACCTGTTTGTGGACAGGAAGTTCGCGAGCCTTGGTGAGCTGGAGAAGTACGGGCTCCCCCCGGGGAACACCTTCAGGTACTTACAGGTAAGGGTGTTTGCCAGACGGCAGGTGGTGGAATTCCCGCGGCTACTGCCACACACAGTACAGGACAGGGTGCTCTCGGGGGGTGAGTGGGATTGGGGAAGATCTTGGAAACTTACCAGGTGATGCAGGAGGAGGAGGAGGCCTCGGTGGAGGTGCTGAAAGGTAAGTGGGAGGAGGAGTTGGGAGAGGAGATCGAGGAGGGGATGTGGGCAGACGCCCTAGGGAGGGTGAACTCTTCCTCATCGTGCGCGAGGCTCAGCCTCATACAGTTTAAGGTGCTGCACAGGGCACACATGACAGGGACAAGGATGAGCCGGTTTTTTGGGGGTGAGGACAGGTGTGTTAGGTGCTCAGGGAGCCCAGCAAACCACACCCATATGTTCTGGGCATGCCCAGTGCTGGAGGAATTTTGGAAGGGCGTAGCAAGGACGGTGTCGAGGGTGGTAGGATCCAGGGTCAAACCGGGCTGGGGGCTCGCAATATTTGGGGTGGCAGAGGAGCCGGGAGTGCAGGAGGCGAAAGAGGCCAGAATTCTGGCCTTTGCGTCCCTGGTAGCCCGGCGAAGGATTCTCCTTCAGTGGAAAGATGCGAGGCCCCCAAGCGTGGAATCCTGGATCAACGATATAGCGGGGTTTATTAAGTTGGAGAGGGTGAAATTCGCCTTGAGAGGGTCGGTACAAGGGTTCTTTAGGCGGTGGCAACCGTTCTTAGACTTTCTGGCAGAGCGGTAGACATTTGTCAATGGCAGCAGCAACTCGGTGGGGGGGGGGGGGGGTCACTTTATTATTTTTTGTTTTTGTTATTCACACTGGAGGGTCTGAGGGGGTGTATACACCTGTGGTGTTAAGTCGGGGTATTGATGTTAATTTATTATTTATGTACAGGGTGGGAGGGGGTATGGAAGGTTGTTTTTCTGGACTGTGTTTTGTACTTAACCCTGTTGGGTTCCTTTTTTATTTTGTTATTGATATTTTATGAAAACCTTTAATAAAAATTATTTTTAAAAAAAAAGTTTATTTGTGCGTCAGGAGGAGCAGGTAAAGAAGTCACAATTTTAAGAGATATAGGGGCTAGTCAATCTTTAATGGTAAGAGATGAGGAGTTATGTAGTTTGGGAAGAATGTTGCCAGAAAAGGTGGTGATATGTGGAATTCAGGGTGAGAGGAGTAGTGTTCCATTATATAAGGTAAGATTGGAAAGTCCAGTGAAGAGTGGTGAAGTGGTAGTAGGAGTAATAGAGAAACTATCTTGTCCAGGAATACAGTTTATCTTGGGTAATGATATAGCTGGATCGCAGGTGGGAGCGATGCCTACTGTGGTTGATAAGCCAGTGGAAAATCAGTCAACTGAAGTGTTGAAGGACGAATATCCTGGGATTTTTCCGGATTGTGTAGTAACAAGGTCGCAAAGTCACAGGTTAAGACAAGAGGAGAAATCAAAGAGTGAAGATGAAGTTGAAGTGCAATTATCAGAAACGATTTTTGATCAGATGGTTGAAAAAGAACAAGAACAGGTGGAGGATGAGGCGGATATTTTTAGTTCAGGAAAATTGGCAGAGTTACAACAGAAAGATGTAGAAATAAAACGGATGTATCAGAAAGCATACACGGAAGAGGAATCTGAGAGTATACCAGAGTGTTATTACCGTAAAAGTGATGTCTCGATGAGAAAATGGAGACCTGTACATATGCGGGCGGATGAAAAGTGGGCAGAAGTTCATCAAGTAGTATTGCTGGTAGGGTATAGAAAGGAGGTGTTGCGAGTTGCACATGAGGTACCAGTGGGAGGTCATTTGGGAATAAGGAAAACTCAAGCTAAAATACAAAAACATTTTTATTGGCCTGGACTACATAAAGATGTAGTTAAATTTTTTCAATTATGTCACACATGTCAAGTGATAGGGAAACCTCAAGCAGTGATAAAACCAGCGCCCTTAATGCCCATTCCAGCATTTGAGGAACTTTTTACAAGGGTCCTAATTGATTGCGTAGGATCGCTTCCTAAAACAACAAGTGGGAATCAATATCTTTTGACTATAATGGATGTGCCTACTAGGTTTCCAGAGGCCATTCCAGTACGTAATATCACAGCTAAAAGGATTGTGGAGGAGTTACTTAAATTCTTTACTAGATATGGACTACCCACAGAAATACAATCGGATCAAGGATCAAATTTTACCCCAAAGTTATTCAAAGAAGCTATGGATAGTTTAGGAATAAAACAATTGAAATCAACTGCATACCATCCAGAATCGCAGGGAGCATTAGAAAGGTGGCATCAGACATTAAACACAATGTTGAGGGCGTATTGTCAAGATTATCCAGAGGATTGGGATAAAGGAATTCCATTCGTACTGTTTGCAATTAGGGATGCACCTAATGAGTCTACCAAATTTAGTCCTTTTGAATAAAGTTTTGGTCATGAGGTAAGAGGACCACTTAAATTGATTAAGGAAAAATTGGTGAGTGAAAAATCAGAAATTACATTATTAGATTACATGTCAAATTTTTGGGAACGATTAAATAGAGCAGGTGAATTAGCTAGACAGCATTTAAAAGTTGCACAAAATGTGATGAAACGGGGAGCGGACAAGAAGGCCATAGTTCGTAGTTTTGCCAGTAGGGATAAAGTTTTAGTGTTGTTACCAGTGGTAGGTGAACCTTTAAAAGCAAGATTTTGTGGACCTTATCAGATTGAAAGGAAATTAAGTGAGGTGAATTATGTAGTAAAAACACCAGATATAAGGAAGACTTGCCGAGTGTGTCATGTGAATATGCTAAAAAGGTACTTTGAAAGTGAAGGAGAGAAAAGGGAGGAGGTTTTAATGATTCTAACTTAAAGTGATGAACCAAATCCAGATGACTGTGAATTTGACATAGAATTTTCATAGAATTTTACAGTGCAGAAGGAGGCCATTCGGCCCATCGAGTCTGCACCGGCTCTTGGAAAGAGCACTGTCATACCATAAATGGTATGAGGTATGTCAACGGACATCACGCAACAATCACCAGGCAGGAATGTTCCCTTCCAGTCGGGGAACACTTCAGCAGTCAAGGGCATTCAGCCTCTGATCTCCGGGTAAGCGTTCTCCAAGGCGGCCTTCAGGACCCGCGACAACGCAGAATCGCCGAGCAGAAACTTATAGCCAAGTTCCGCACACATGAGTGCGGCCTCAACCGGGACCTGGGATTCATGTCGCATTACATTCATCCCCCACCATCTGGCCTGCGAAATCCTACCAACTGTCCTGGCTTGATGCAATTCACACCTCTTTAACCTGGGGTTACCCCATCTCTGGATCTGTAAAGATTTAATCACCTGCTAATGCTCGCATTCCTAGCATTGTTTGGCATCTTTGAATTTGTCTATATATGTGTTTCTGGAACATACCTCTTCATTCACCTGAGGAAGGAGCAGCGCTCCGAAAGCTAGTGACATCGAAACAAACCTGTTGGACTTTAACCTGGTGTTGTAAGACTTCGTACTGTGCTCACCCCAGTCCAATGCCGGCATCTCCACATCAGAGGTATGCTACCTCAAATTAAATTGGAAAATGAGGACATTCTTAAAAATTGGGATAAATTGTTGAGCTACCTTCCAGAGGAAAAACGAACTGACTTGAAAGAGTTATTGATATCACATGGGCAAGTTTGTAGAGATAAATTGGGAAGTACTAAAATGGCTACACATGATGTAGATGTGGGAAATGCTGTTCCTATCAAGCAACATCCATATAGACTTAACCCTTTAAAATTACAGTACGAAGTCTTACAACACCAGGTTAAAGTCCAACAGGTTTGTTTCGATATCACTAGCTTTCGGAGCGCTGCTCCTTCCTCAGGTGAATGACTTTTAAATTGGCACAGGTTAACAAGGAGATTGAGAGTATGCTTAAAAATGGCAGAATTGAAGTGGGTTGCAGCCAATGGAGCTCACCCACAGTGATGGTACCTAAACCAGACGGTACCCAAAGGTTGTGTAGAGACTATGGAAAGGTTAATGCAGTTACAAGAACGGACTCTTATCCTATCCCATGTTTGGAGGATTGCATTGAGAAAGTGAGACAATCAGCTTTTATTTCCAAACTGGATTTACTTAAAGGTTACTGGCAAGTACCTTTATCCGAAAGGGCGGAGGAGATTTCAGCTTTTGTGACACCAGATGACATATACAAATTCAAAGTTATGCCATTTGGCATGAAAAACGCCCCAGACACATTTCAACGGTTAACTAACAAAGTTGTTTCAGGATTACCCAATTGTGCGGTATACATCGACCATCTGGTAATTTTCAGCCAGACATGGACAGAACATTTGAAACATCTGATAGAGTTATTCGATCGACTTCAAGAGATGGGTTTGATGATAAACCTAGCCAAAAGTGAATTTGGAAAAGCCCAAGTCACTTTCCTTGGCCATACAATCGGACAGGGTCGACTGGTCCCACGGGATGTGAAAACAAAAGTTATTGGGGAGTTTCCGATACCCTCGACACGACGGGAAATAATGCGATTTCTTGGTATGAGTGGATTTTACCGGAAATTTGTACCAAATGTTAGCAGTGTGGTCGCTCCACTGACGGACTTGCTCAATAAGTGTAACAAATTCCAGTGGACAGCGGAGTGTCAACAGGCATTTGACGGCCTGAAGGCTGTGATAACCACTGCTCCTGTGGTAGTCATCCCAGATTATACCAAACCATTCAAAGTGGCTGTTGATGCGAGTGATGTGGGCGTAGGTGCGGTGCTTCTACAAGACAACGACGAAGGGCTCGAGCGGCCTGTTGGTTATTTTTCAAAGAAATTGAATTCTCACCAGAAGACGTATTCGCCGATTGAGAAGGAGACTCTGAGTTTGGTGCTAGCTTTGCAACATTTTCACATTCCATGTGACCAGCAATCCGCCTGACACCGTTATATATACTGATCATAATCCGTTGACGTTTTTGGAGCGATTCCGGAATAACAATGCACGGTTGTTTCGCTGGAGTTTACTGTTGCAGCCATTTCATTTAAAAATAGTACATGTGGCAGGATGAGAAAACGTGATCGCCGATGCTTTGTCACGATGCGATGAACGGAAGCAGTTTTGGTTGGAGGAAGAAGAATGAACAAAAAATGGACTGTATTATTCTACCTGTTTGCGTGTGTTGTTATTTGAAATGGAAAGTATATTTACTGTGTGCATTTCTTAAAGGATAGTGAAAAGGTGAAAAATGAAACCATCGTGAAGTTGATGGTTTATTTTTTTTTCTTGGGGGAGGTGACATGAGAGAGTACCTTTAAGAAATGTTTGGCTGCTCATATTACTGCAGTGATGTCAGAGTGTGGGTGGAGCTGGGCTGTCTGTCAGCTTTTTACTTTCGCTTTTCAGCAGGCTGCGGGGCGTGTTTTCATTTAGTTTTCAGAGCTGGATAGCTGCAGTCACAGCCAGAAGGTGTATGAATCTCTCTCTGTAATCTAAGGACTGTAAATCGATCCTGGTGATTTAAACTCATAACGGTAGTGACTTTAACCTGATGTGCTTCAGTTTAAAGGTTTGTTAAGTCTTCTGGGTGTTAAAAGTTCAGCTTACAGATTACTTAGTGTTGTATTCTTTGGGGGGTGTATTTGATTTACTGGTTGCTAAGATGTTCACTGTTTGTTTTAGAAAGGTTAACTTGAGTTCATAGAATAAACATTGTTTTGCCGTTTAAAAAAATACTTGTCCATTTCCGCTGCACCACACTTGGAGAGTGGGCCATGTGCTCCCCATACCACAATCTATTCAAAGTTGTGGGTCAGGTGAACTCCATGATACACTTTGGGGTTCCCTAAACCCTGGCCCATAACAATAGAGGGGAGCTTTCCGAGTAAGAGGGCGTTGGAGGAAAAGTTTGGGTTGGCGAGGGGAAACAAATTCAGGTATCTGCAGGTGCGGGACTTCCTTCGTAAACAGGTGTCAACCTTCCCGCTCCTACCGCTCAGGGGGATTCGGGACAAGGTAATTTACAGAGGGGGAGGGGAGCGTCTCGGACATCTTTAAGGAGCTTATGGGGTCGGAGGAGACGCAGACCAAAGAGCTGAAGCGCAACTGGGAGGAGGAGCTGGGAGGAGAGATAGAGGAGGGTCTATGGGCCGACGCGTTGAGTAGAGTCAACACGTCCACAACATGTGCCAGGCTCAGCCTGATACAGTTCAAGGTCGTTCACCGGGCTCACATGACAGTGGCCCGGATGAGCAGATTCTTTGGGGTGGAAGACAGGTGTGCAAAATGTGCGGGAGGACCAGCGAACCATGTCCACATGTTCTGGGCATGTCCGAAGCTTCGGGGATTCTGGCAGGGGTTTGCAGATGTTATGTCCACGGTGTTAAAAACAAGGGTGGCACCGAGTCCAGAGGTGGCGATTTCCGGGGTGTCGGAAGACCCGGGAATCCAGGAGGAGAAAGAGGCAGACGTTCTGGCCTTTGCTTCCCTGGTAGCCCGGATGACGGATACTATTAGCTTGGAGGGACTCTCAGCCCCCGAAGTCAGAGACCTGGCTGTCGGACATGGCTCGCTTTCTCTGTTTGGAGAAAATCAAGTTCGCCTTGAGAGGGTCACTGTTAGGGTTCGCTCGGAGGTGGCAGCCGTTCATCAACTTCTTCGCGGAAAATTAATCGTCAGCAGACGGAGGGGAGTAGTTAGGTTAGAGTAGGGTGTTAATAAGGGTGGGACCTGGACGAGGAACGGTGTCTGCACTATGTTTATGGTTTATGTATATTGTCTATTTTGTTGTTGTTTCTATACCAAAAATACCTCAATAAAATGTTTATTAAAAACAAAAGAAAACAGAGCGTGGACATAAACAAGGCTTTTTCAATTTGCAGCCAGTGAATAGTGGAGTGCCGCAAAGTTCAGTGCTGGGTCTCAGAAATGTACAATCTATATTAATGACACAGAGAGACAGTGAGTAATACATCTAAGTTTACATAAATACAGAGAGGATAGGAGCAGGAGGAGGCCTTTTGGCCCTTCGAGCCTGCTCCGCCATTCATCACCATCATGGCTGATCATCCAACTCAATAGCCTAATCCTGCTTTCTCCCCATAGCCTTTGATCCCAGTCTCCCCAAGTGCTATATCCAGCCGCCTCTGGAATATATTCAATGTTTTAGCATCAACTACTTCCTGTGGTAATGAATTCCACAGGCTCACCACTCTTTGTGTGAAGAAATGTCTCCTTTACCCTGAATCCTCAGACTGTGCCCCCTGGTTCTGGACACACCCAAGTTTGGTAACATCTTCCCTGCACCTACCCTGTCTCGTCCTGTTAGAATTTTATAAGTCTCTATGAGATCCCCCCTCATTCTTCTGAACTCCAGCGAGAACAATCCTAACCTAGTCAATCTCTCCTCATATGACAGTCCCGCCATCCCTGGAATCAGTCTGGTAAACCTTCGCTGCTCTCCCTCGAGAGCAAGAACATCCTTCCTCAGAGAAGGAGACCAAAACTGCCCACAATACTCCAGGTGTGGCCTCACCAAGACCCTGTACAATTGCAGCAACACATCCCTGCTTCTATACTCGAAACCTCTTGCAATGAAGGCCAACATACCATTAGCCTTCTTTACCGCCTGCTGCACCTGCATGCTTACCTTCAGCGAATGGTGCACAAGGACACCCAGATCCCGCTGCACACTCCCCTCTCCCAATTTACAACCATTCAGGTAGTATTCTGCCTTCCTGTTTTTGCTTCCAAAATGAATAACCTCACACTTATACAAATTATACTGCATCTGCCATTGGTTTGCCCACTCGCCCAACCTGTCCAGATCTTGCTGTAGGAGCCCTGCATCCTCGTCACAATTCACCCTCCCACCTAACTTGGTATCATCTACAAACTTTGAGATGTTACATTTTGTTCCCTCATCCAAATCATTAATATATATTGTGAATAGCTGGGGTCCCAGCACCGATCTCTGTGGAACCCCACTGGTTACTGCCTGCCAATTTGAAAAGGACCCATTAATCCCTACTCTTTGTTTCCTCTCTGCCAACCAGTTTTCTATCCACCTCAATACATTTCCCCCAATCCCATGCGCTTTAATTTTGCACAATAATCTCTTATGCGGGACTTTGTCAAACGCCTTCTGAAAGTCCAAATATACCACATCGACTGGCTCCCCCTTGTCGACTGTACTGGTTACCTCTTCAAATTTGACAAGCATGATTTTCCCTTCATAAATCCATGCTGACTCTGACTGATCCTGCCACTGCTTTCTAAATGTTCCGCTATAAAATCCTTGATAATGGACTCAGGCATTTTCCCCACTACCGATGTTAGGCTTACTGGTCTATAATTGCCTGCTTTCTCTCTACCTCCCTTTTTGAATATCGGAGTGACGTGAGCTACCCTCCAATCTGCAGGGACAGTTCCAGAGTCCATAGAATCCTGGAAGATGACCACCAATGCATCCACTACTTCCAGAGCCACCTCCTTAAGCACTCTGGGATGCAGATTCTCAGGCCCTGGGGATTTAAAGTTTGCTAATGATCGGGGCGGCTTGGGGGTGCAGTGGTTAGCTCTGCTGTCTCACGGCGCCGGGTTCGATCCCGGCTCTGGGTCACTGTCCGTGTGGAGTTTGCACATTCTCCCCGTGTCTGCGTGGGTTTCACCCCCACAACCCAAAGATGTGCAGGGTAGGTGGATTGGCCACGCTAAATTGCCCCTTAATTGGAAAAAAAATAATTGGGTACTCTAAATTTATCAGATAAAAAATAAGTTTGCTGATGATACCAAACGAGGTGGGAAGGTAAGCTGTGGGGAGGATGCAGAGAGGCTGCAGACAGGTTAGGTGAGTGGGCAACAAGATAAGAGGTGGAGTGTAATGGCGGGTTTTGTAAGGGCCATGAAGAGTCCACACCAATTTTGTTGAAACAAAAACTTACTTTATTTTACAATAACTATTATATACACCTCCAGGAGCTCCCCACTGGACCTTCACTGGTTGGTTCCTTACTGGCCGACACTATTTAGACAAAGCCAAGTGTTGTGAAAGGTCCCCCTCCTCCCTTATCTGCAAAGCCACGGGTAGTTCATCATCCCTGCCCTGTAAACCCCTGTGGGTTATAACTTATTCACTTTGGTTTTTTGATTGGAAAGCCAGAATATTTTTTAAAAAGCATGAAACTTCTCAGTGTTAACGTTCAAAGAGACTTGAGTATTTGCACAAGGAGCGCAGGAAGGTGCAACAACCAATTCGGACAACAAATGGCACGTTGGTCTTTATTGTGAGGGGATTGAAGTACAGATGTAAAATCTTGCTAGAGTTGGACAGTGTTTTGTTGAGACCACATCTGGAGTATTTTGAGCAGTTTTGATCTCCACGTTTAAGAAATGATAAACTTGCCTTGGACTCTTGACAGCGAAGGTTCACTGGTAGGGAGGAGGGAGTTGTCCGAGAGAGTGGTGAAGTAAATTGGGTTGATATTCTCTGGAGTTTAGGAGAATGAGGTCTGATCTATCTCATTGAAACATACCGGATTCTGAGGGGGTTTGATAGGGTGGAGGCTGAGAGGATACTTCCCCTGGTCGGGGAATCGGAAACACGGAAGACCCAGTCTCGGGATTAGGGGCCGATCAGTTAGGACTGAGACAAGGAGAAATTTATTCACTCAGACGGTTGTGAATCTTTGGGATTCTCAATCCCAGAGGGTTGTGGGTATTTGGAATGCTATCCCAGAGGAAATATGTTTTTGGCAGGGACAGAGAGCATTTTAGTCTTTCAGGAATTAAGGGACATGGGGAGTAGGCGGGAAAAGTGGAGTTAAAGCTCACGATGAACCACAACCATTTTGAATGATGGAGCTTGTTGGGCCAAATGGCCCACGCCTGCCTCTTGTCTCTTTGGAAATTATCTGACTGCTAGAACCAGCTCAGTGGGATGAATGGCCTCAATGCTGTTCCTAGCATTGCTGCTGGGTCAGGTCAAGCTATCAGATTGAGTTCTTATTGTGACAAACTGACTGATTCTAGTTCCTGCCGGGATCTGGGGCGGGATTCTCCGACCCGGTCGTCGGGGGGGGGGGGGCGGCGTGAACCCCACCCCCGCCGGCTGCCGTATTCTCCGGCGCCGGGGTTTTGGCGGGGCGGGAATTGCGCCGTACTGGTCACCGGCTGCTGGCAGCGCCCCCCCCCCCCCCCCGGTGATTCTCCGGCCCGCGATGGGCCGAGTGGCCGCCCATTTTCGGCGGGTCCCGTCGGCGTAAATCCCAACAGGTCCTTACCGGCGGGACCTGGCTCCACGGGTGGCCTGCTGAGTCCTCGGGGGGGGGGGGGGGGGGGGGGGGGGCGCGGGGGGATCTGGGCCCGGGGGGGTGCCCCCACGGTGGCCTGGCCCGTGATCGGGGCCCACCGATCCGCGGGCAGGCCTGTGCCGTGGGGGCATTCATTCCCTCCACACCGCCCGCTGTCAACCTCCGCCATGGCCGACGCGGAGAAGAACCCCTTGCGCATGCGCTGGGATGACGGCAACACACGCTGGCGCTCCCGCGCATGCGCCAACTCGCGCCGGCCGGCGGAGGCCCTTCGGCACCAAGCAGTCCGGCGCCGGCCTAGCCCCTGAAGGTGCCGAGCATTCCCGCCCCTGGTGTCTGGGGAGAGAGGATTTTAGTGAAATGAGTCAGGATTAGGCGAATGTAGATTGGGGATTACTTGTGTGGAAATCTACAGATGAGCACAGAAACATAGAGACAGGAGGAGGCCATTCGGCCCTTCGAGCCTGCTTCATTCATTCTGATCATGGCTGATCATCAAGTTCAATACCCTGATCCCGCCTTCCCCCCATATCCCTCGATCCCTTTAGCCCCAAGAGCTAAATCTGATTCCTGCTTTAAATTACACAACGCTTTGGCCTCAACTACTTTCTGTGGTAGCGAATTCCACAGATTCCCCGCTCTCTGGGTGAAGACATTTCTCCTCACCTCAGTCCTAAAAGGTTTATCCCTTATCCTCAAACTATGACCCCTAGTTCTGGACTCCCCACCATCGGGAACATTCTTTCTGAATCTACCCTGTCTAATCCTATTAGAATTTTATAGGTTTCTGTGAGATCCCCTCTCACTCTTCCAAACCTCAATCAATATAATCCTAACTGATTTAGTCTCTCCCCATACGTCAGTCCCGCCATCCCAGGAATCAGCCTGGTAAACCTTCGCTGCGCTCCCTCGAGAGCAAGAACATCCTTCCTCAGAGAAGGAGACCAAAACTGCCCACAATACTCCAGGTGTGGCCTCACCAAGGCCCAATACAATTGCAGTAAAACATCCCTATTCCTATACTCCAATTTTCTCGCTATGAAGGCCAACATCCCATTTGCCTTCTTTACTGCCGGCTGTACCTGCCGCTTACTTTCAGCGACTGATGCACGAGGACACCAAGGTCTCGCTGAGTATCCACCTCTCTCAATTTACACCCATTCAAATAATAATCTGCCTTCCTATTTTTGCTATTGAAGTGGATAACCTCACATTTATCCACATTATACTGCCTCTGCCATGCATGTGCCCACTCACTCAGCCTGTCCAAATCTCACTGAAGCATCTCTGCAGCCTCCTCACAGCTCACCCTCCCACCCAACTTTGTATCATCTGCAAATTCGGTTCCCCTGTCCAAATCATTAATATATAATGTGAACAGTTGGGGTCCGAGCACAGATCCCGGTGGTACCCCACTAGTCACTGCCTGCCAATCAGAAAAAGACCCATTTATTCCAACTCTTTGCTTTGTGTCTGCTAACCAGCTTTTTATCAATCTCAAGACACTACCCACAATCCCATGTACTTTAACTTTACATCGTAATCTGCTGTGTGAGATATTGTCGAAAGCCTTCTGAAAGTCTAAATAAACCACATCCACTGGTTCTCCCTGGTCAACTCTACTGGTTACATTTTCAAAGAATTCCAGTAGGTTTGTCAAGCATGATTTTCCTTTTGTAAATCCGCGCTGACTTTGTCTGATTACACCCCTGCTTTCCAAATGCTGTGCTATGAAATCCTTGACAATGGACTCCAGCAACTTCCCTACTACCGAAGTTAGGCTCACTGGTCTATAGTTCCCTGTGTTCTCTCAACCTCCGTTTACGAATAACGGGGTTACATTCGCTACCCTCCAATCTGTAGGAACCATTTCAGAGTCCAAAACATTTTGGAAAATGACCACCATTGGATCTACTATTTCCAGGGCCACTTCCTTAAATACTCTGGGATGAAGATTATCCTGCCCTGGAGATTTATCCACCTTCAATCCCATTAATTTCCCCAAAACCATTTATTCACTAATACTAATTTCCTTCAGCTCCTCACTAAAACCTGTGTGTGTGTGTGTGTGGGATGGGGGGGGGGGGGGGGGGTGGCATTCAAAAAGGAGATGGGGAGGCTACAGGCCCAACATGTTTCCTCTAGGGTATTAGGAAGGAGTAACAAGCCCAGAGAACCATGGATGACCAGGATACAATGAGAAGGAAGTGAGAGGCTTTTAACAAGTACAAGGGGGGCTAATCAGCGGGGGCATTAGTGGAGTACAGAAAGTGCAGGATGGAGCTTAAGAAAGCAATTAGGAGAGAAAAGATGGAATATGAGAAAGCTCTGGCTGGTAAAAGTAGGGAAAATCCCAAGATATTCTACAAACTTCAAAACCTCGGACTTGGCTCCTCCCTCTGCAACTGGGTCCTCGACTTCCTGACTCATAGACCACAATCAGTAAGAATAAACAACAACTCCTCTTCCATGATAGTTCTCAACCCTGGGGCCCCGCAAGGCTGCGTACTTAGCCCCCGACTCTACTCCCTGTACACACACGACTGCGCGGCAAAACTTGGATCAAACTCCATCTACAAGTTTGCTGATGACACAACCGTAGTGGGCCGGATCTCGCACAACGACGAGTCAGAAGGGAGGGAGATAGAGAACCTAGTGGAGTGGTGCAGCGACAACAATCTCTCCCTCAATGCCAGAAAAACTAAAGAGTCGGTCATTGACTTCAGGAAGCAAAGTACTGTACACACCCCTGTCAGCATCAACGGGGCCGAGGTGGAGATGGTTAGCAGCTTCAAATTCCTAGGTGTAAATTTCACCAACGATCTGTCCTGGTCCACCCACGTCGACGCTACCACCAAGAAAGCACAACAGCGCCTATACTTCCTCAGGAAACTAAGGAAATTTGGCATGTCCACAGTGAGGAGTCTAGAATTAGAGGGCATAGGTTTACGGTGAGAGGGGAGAGATACAAAAGAGACCAGAGGGGAAATATCTTCACACACAGGGTGGTGAGTGTCGGGAACGAGCTGCCAGAGGCAGTGGTAGAGGTGGGTACAATTTTGTCCTTTAAAAAGTAGTTAGACAGTTACATGGGCAGGGTGGGTATCGAGGGATATGGGCCAAATGCGGGCAAGTGGGACAAGCTTAGTGATAGAAACTGGGCGGCATGGACAAGCTGGGCCGAAGGGCCTGTTTCCATGCTGTAAACATCTGTGACTCTATAACCTTTAAAAAGCACTTTTAGTAGCACTTAAAACACCCACCCTCACATTCAAGGATTTGGGACAGGTGCTAGTAAGTGGGACTAGCGTGAGATTAGCGGTAGTTTCTGTCGGTGCAGACTCGATGGGCAGAAAGGCCTTTTTAGCACAGGGCTAAATCGCTGGTTTTGAAAACAGACCAAGGCAGGCCAGCAACACGGTTCAATTCCCGTAACAGCCTCCCCGAACAGGTGCCGAAATGTGGTGACTAGGGGCTTTTTACAGTAATTTCATTTAAAGCCTACTTGTGACAATAAGCGATTTCATTTCATTTCATTTCATTACAGCCCAATGGGCGGTATCTACCGGCCATGTTACGCTCGAGGGAGTGCGCAACGTGGCCTGTAGATGCCAGGGCAGGCTTCCCGACAGACCTCATGCCTTGTGGGATCAACCCCAGTCCCACAAGGCATCGGAATCGCGGTCAAAAGGGGTGTGACAAAATGGTGCGTGTCTGAGTCGAGTTTAAACCTACAGAGCTGTACTTACCCAGGATCTACTGACCTCCCGGAATCTACTGTACCCGGGATCTACTGACCTCCCCGGATTGACTGACCTCCCAGGATCTACTGACCTCCCGGGATCTACCAGCCTCCCGGGATCTACTGACCTCCCAGGATCTACCAGCCTCCCGGGATCTACCACCCTCCCGGGATCTACTGACCTCCCCGGATTGACTGACCTCCCAGGATCTACTGACCTCCCGGGATCTACCAGCCTCCCGGGATCTACTGACTTCCCAGGATCTACTGACCTCCCAGGATCTACCAGCCTCCCGGGATCTACCACCCTCCCGGGATCTACTGACCTCCCCGGATTGACTGACCTCCCATGGTCTACTGGCCTCCCGGGATCTACAATCCTCCCGGGATAAACCGGCCTCCCGGGATCTACCAGCCTCCCGGGATCTACTGACCTCCCAGGATCTACCAGCCTCCCGGGATCTACTGACCTCCCCGGATTGACTGACCTCCCGGGATCTACCACCCTCCCGGGATCTACTGACCTCCCCGGATTGACTGACCTCCCGGGATCTACCACCCTCCCGGGATCTACTGACCTCCCGGGATCTACCAGCCTCCCGGGATCTACCACCCTCCCGGGATCTACTGACCTCCCCGGATTGACTGGCCTCCCGGGATCTACTGACCTCCCGGGATCTACCAGCCTCCCGGGATCTACCACCCTCCCGGGATCTACTGACCTCCCCGGATTGACTGACCTCCCAGGGTCTACTGGCCTCCCGGGATCTACTGACCTCCCCGGATTGACTGGCCTCCCGGGATCTACTGACCTCCCGGGATCTACCAGCCTCCCGGGATCTACCACCCTCCCGGGATCTACTGACCTCCCCAGATTGACTGACCTCCCAGGGTCTACTGACCTCCCGGGATCTACAATCCTCCCGGGATAAACCGGACTCCCGGGATCTACCACCCTCCTGGGATCTACTGACCTCCCGGAATCTACTGTACCTGGGATCTACTGACCTCCCCGGATTGACTGACCTCCCAGGATCTACTGACCTCCCAGGATCTACTGACCTCCCGGGATCTACCAGCCTCCCGGGATCTACCACCCTCCCGGGATCTACTGACCTCCCCGGATTGACTGACCTCCCAGGGTCTACTGGCCTCCCGGGATCTACAATCCTCCCGGGATAAACCGGACTCCCGGGATCTACCACCCTCCTGGGATCTACTGACCTCCCGGAATCTACTGTACCTGGGATCTACTGACCTCCCCGGATTGACTGACCTCCCAGGATCTACTGACCTCCCCGGATTGACTGACCTCCCAGGGTCTACTGGCCTCCCAGGGTCTACTGGCCTCCCGGGATCTACAATCCTCCCGGGATAAACCGGCCTCCCGGGATCTACCACCCTCCTGGGATCTACTGACCTCCTGGGATCTACTGTATCCAGGATCCACTGACCTCCTGGGATCTACTGACCTCCCCGGATTGACTGCCCCCCTGGATCTAATGACCTCCCCGGATCTACTGACCTCCTGGGGTCCACCACCCTCCCGGGATTTACAGGTTCCCGGGATCCACCACCCTCCCGGGATTTACCGGCTCCCGGGATTTACTGACCTCCCAGGATTTACCAGCCTCCCTGGATCTACCGGCCTCTGGGATCCACCGAACCCCAGAATCTACCGACCTCCCAGGATCTAGTGGTTTCCAGGGATCTACCGTCTCCGGGGATCTACTGACCACCCGGGATCAGCGGGGCACAGTGGGATGTCCTCACTTGGGGGATGTGGGGTAGTGCCCATGCGTGTGGGGGGGTGACATTGCCTATGGGTGGGGGTGTGGGGGCCCTTTCAAAACGGTGGCCCGATCTCGGAGTTCAGCTCCCCAGGGTTAAACTGGCGAGAAACTCCCAGGCCTCAAAAAGTGACTGAGGCTCCATTCAACTAATTGCCAACAAAGTCCCTGAGCGAGTGTGTTTAGCTGCGTGTTTCCCGTGCCCGCAGAGTCCCTGAGCGAGTGTGTTTAGCTGCGTGTTTCCCGTGCCCGCAGAGTCCCTGAGCGAGTGTGTTTAGCTGCGTGTTTCCCGTGCCCGCAGTGCCAATAACACATCTTTATTCAACCCAACTCTCCTGTATGAGGGGTCTCAGTGGGGAACGCTCGGCCGAGGTCGATAGCCCCGGTTAGTGCGCTCAGGATCTCCGCTCGCCAGAACTTCCCGGCGTAACAAGGGACCCCGAAGGAACCCCCAATCCCCCCTCCAGCCTGAACGCACTATAGGAGGGTGCCCAGTCGGGGGGGGGGGGGCAGTCTCTGGGGTCAGTGGGGGGCGGTCGGGGGAGGTCAGTCTCTGGGGTCAGTGGGGGGCGGTCGGGGGAGGTCAGTCTCTGGGATCGGTGGGGAGCAGTCAGGGTCTGTGGGGGGCGGTCGGGGTCAAGGGGGGTCAGTCGGGGGGGTCAGTCTCTGGGGTCAGTGGGGGGCGGTCAGGGTGGAGTCAGTCACAGCTTCCTAAATGATGTTTGTGAGTCAATTTGATGATGATTTTTGATTTGGGCGAGTGAGTCCTCGAGGAGTTTCCCCTCTGACTGAGATACCACCTCCTCCTGCTTCAAACATCCGCTCTAATTGGTTCATTAAAATGTGTAGCTGTCCCTTTAAGCGGCCTGGGCTGGTGAGGTGTTGAGAATAGTTTCTCTATCTGCCGAGTGGGTGTGGAGCCCTCAGGCAACACCCTGCTCTCTGTTGCTCATCGCTAAATAACGTAACAACCTCTGACGCTGTTCCTCTGTGTCCCACCTCTGGTCTGAGCTGTTTCTCTCTTTCACATCAATTCATCTCAAATTTCCAGCCACAAAACATCCGAATCGCTGCCGAGCTGCAGCGTCCGGCTGCACAAGCTTTGAACAGAGTTGTGGGATTTGGTGAAAGGGCAAAATCAACGTGAGCTTCGGGTAAAGGTAGTGATTGCATTCATTGTCCTTGTTTCTCTTTTTCTTTCTCCTGTTGGAACCTCCATTATTATTGTGCAACTCCTCATTTTCCTCACCGCTGACTTCCCACCTACAGCTCTCCGTGTCGGACTCCCCTCCCTGCTTACAGATCCTGAAACCTTTGCATCTGTCCTGATATCTCCCGATGTGGTTCATTCTTCTCTTCCTTCTATAAGTTGGTGTTGTGACACAGTTTGGGATAATTTATTCACGGCATAAACAAATTCTATGTTCTGAGGAGAGGTTGGGACAGGTTGGGTTTGTATCCACTGGAGTTTCGAAGAATAAGAGGCGACTTGATCGAAACATTTCAGAAGCTGAGGGTTATTGACAGGTTGGATGTGGAGAGGATGTTTCCACTTGTGGGGGAATCTAAAGTTAGGGGGTCACTGTTTAAAAATAAGGGGTCACAGAGTCAGAGAGGTCGACAGCACAGAAAAGGCCTTCGGCCCAGCCTTGCTGTGCCAGACAAAAACAACCATGTAATTATTCAAATCCTATTTCCCAGCACTTGCCCAGAGGCATGCACAATGCCCATCGAAAAACAGTTTCAGACGGAGAGGAAGAGAATTCTTTCTGAGGGTGGTGAGTCTCTGGAACTCTCTCAGAGACATAGAAGTCCGACAGTGCAGAAATAGGCCACTCGGCCCATCGAGTCTGCACCCACCCATCCTAAGAAAGGGTCCCGCCCATGCCCACTCCCCGTGCTCTATCTCCGCAACCCCTCGCATTGATCACGGCCAATCCACCGAACCTGCACATCTTTCAGGGACTTGTGGGAGGAAACCGGAGCACCCGGAGGAAACCCACGCACACACGGGGAGGACGTGCAGACTCCGCACAGACAGTGACCCAGTGGGGAATCGAACCTGGGACCCTGGATCTGTGAAGCAACAGTGCTAACCACTGTGCTACCCCTTCCTCAAAAGACAGTGGAAACAGAATTTTGGAATATTTTTATGGCAGCGCGAGATAGATTATTGGTTAACGAGGGGGTGAAAGGTTATTGGGGGTCAGCGGGAATGTGGGGTTGAGGTTACAATAGGATCAGCCAATGATCTTATTGAATGGTGGAGCAGACTCGAGGGGCTGAATGGCCTGCTCCTGGTCCTGATGGTGTGTTGGTGACTTTGTTGTTGTTGACCTTGTTGATGTGTTTCCTCCTCCAGCACCAGCAAGTTGTTGGGATTGAAGGTTCCTCACTCCAGTCCTGCTGAGGGTTCTCTCTCCGACATTCCTGGGAACGATGCCTTTTCCTCGTTGACGTGATCGGAGCTGTATTTGCTGTTGGAGTCGCTCACAATACAGCATGAAAAGGACCCCTGTAACCATGGTGACAGCAACTGGCCCGGGCCCCGAGCGTCCCCGGACACCCGATTCACCGGGAAAACCGACAGCAGCCCCAACCCCTCCCCCCCAACCCGGTAACCCGGGGAAACCACCCCCTCCCCCCCAACCCAGTAACCCGGGGCAACCACCCCCTCCCCCCCCAACCCGGTAACCCGGGGAAACCACCCCCTCCCCCCCAACCCAGTAACCCGGGGCAAACACCCCCTCCCCCCCAACCGGTAACCCGGGGCAACCACCCCCTCCCCACCAACCCAGTAACCCGGGCCAACCACCCCCTCCCCCCCAACCCGGTAACCCGGGGCAACTACCCCCTCCCCCCCAACCCGGTAACCCGGGGAAACCACCCCCTCCCCCCCAACCCAGTAACCCGGGGCAACCACCCCCTCCCCACCAACCGAGTAACCCAGGGCAACCACCCCCTCCCCCCCAACCCGGTAACCCGGGGCAACTACCCCCTCCCCCGCAACCCAGTAACCCGGAGCAACCACCCCCTCCCCCCCAACCCAGTAACCCGGGGCAACCACCCCCTCCCCCCCAACCCAGTAACCCAGGGCAACCACCCCCTCCCCCCCCAACCCGGTAACCCAGGGCAAGTATCCCATCCCCCCCAACCCAGTAACCCGGGGCAACCAACCCCTCCCCCCCAACCCAGTAACCCAGGGCAATGGCCCCCTCCCCCCAACCCAGTAACCCGGGGCAACCACCCCCTCCCCCCCAACCCGGTAACCCAGGGCAACCACCCCCTCCCCCCCAACCCAGTGACCCGGGGCAACCACCCCCTCCCCCCCAACCCAGTAACCCGGGGCAAACACCCCCTCCCCCCAAACCCAGTAACCCAGGGCAACCACCCCCTCCCCCCCAACCCGGTAACCCAGGGCAAGCATCCCATCCCCCCCAACCCAGTAACCCGGGGCAACCACCCCCTCCCCCCCAACCCAGTAACCCAGGGCAACGACCCCCTCCCCCCCAACCCAGTAACCCGGGGCAACCATCCCCTCCCCCCCAACCCGGTAACCAGGGCAACCACCACCTCCCCCCCAACCCAGTGACCCGGGGCAACCACCCCCTCCCCCCCAACCCAGTAACCCGGGGCAAACACCCCCTCCCCCCCAACCCGGTAACCGAGGCAACAGCCCCCTCCCCCCCAACCCGGTAACTCGGGGCAACCCTATCCCTTCCACCCCACTGGATTTGGGGCTCCACCCCCTCCCCCTCCCCTTCCCCCACCCCCTCTCCCTCCACCTCCTCCTGGTGGATCTGGGCCCCCACCCCCTCCTCCGCTCATGGGTGGAATGCAGAGATTCGGAGTGACGCGCAGATCCACGTTGAAGAAATTTAATTGGGATGCTCTCCCCCAGCACCGTGTGCTTGGGAAGCAGAACATCTGGACAGTCAGTAAATGCCCCGAACATTTTCACATCGACACGCAGAGGATGGAGGAGCTGTTTGGCCGCAAAGTTGAACAGAAGAGGCTCAGTTTTCGCAGAAGTTTCCGAGCAAGTTCTCCTCAGAGAAATGGTGAAGAACAGGTGGGTAAACGTGACTGGCTCCTCCGCTCCACGGCATCCTCACCCAGACACAACTGGGAGAGGGGGAGAGGTGGAGAGGGGGAGGGAGGGGGAGGGAGAGCGGGATGAGGGACGGCGAGGGAGAGCGGGAAGATAAGCCTCGATGGGTAATAAAGAACAAGGACAAAGAAAATTACAGCACAGGAACAGGCCCTTCGGCCCTCCCAGCCTGCGCCGATCCAGATCCTTTATCTAAACCTGTCTTCTATTTTCCAAGGATCTACTTCCCTCTGTTCCCCGCCCATTCATATATCTGTCTAGATGCATCTTAAATGATGCTATCGTGCCCGCCTCTACCACCTCCGCTGGCAAAGCGTTCCAGGCACCCACCACCCTCTGCGTAAAAAACTTTCCACGCACATCTCCCTTAAACTTTCCCCCTCCCACCTTGAAATCATGACCCGCTTGTAATTGACACCCCCACTCTTGGAAAAAGCTTGTTGCTATCCACCCTGTCCATACTTCTCATAATTTTGTAGACCTCAATCCGGTCCCCCCTCAACCTCCATCTTTCCAACAAAAACAATCCTAATCTACTCAACCTTTCTTTATAGCTAGCACCCTCCATTCCAGGCAACATCCTGGCGAACCTCCTCTGCACCCTCTCTAAAGCATCCACATCCTTCTGGTAATGTGGTGACCAGAACTGCACGCAGTATTCCAAATGTGGCCTAACCAAAGTACTATACAACTGTAACATGACCTGCCGACTCTTGTACTCAATACCTCGTCCGATGAAGGCAAGCATGCTGTATGCCTTCTTGACCACTCAATCGACCTGCGTTGTCACCTTCAGGGTACAATGGACCTGAACTCCCAGATCTCTCTGTACATCAATTTTCCCCAGGACTCTTCCACTGACCGTATAGTCCGCTCTTGAATTAGATCTCCCAAAATGCATCACCTCACATTTGCCTGGATTGAACTCCATCTGCCATTTCTCTGCCCAACTCTCCAATCTATTTATATTTTGCTATATTCTCTGACAGTCCTCCTTGCTATCTGCAACTCCACCAATCTTAGTATCATCTGCAAACCTGCTAATCAGACCACCTATACCTTCGTCCAGATCATTTATGTATATCACAAACAACAGTGGTCCCAGCACGGATCCCTGTGGAACACCACTAGTCACCTTTCTCCATTTTGAGACACTCCCTTCCACCACTACTCTCTGTCTCCTGTTGCCCAGCCAGTTCTTTATCCATCTAGCTCGTACACCCTGAACCCCATACAACTTCACTTTTTCCATCAACCTGCCATGGGAAACTTTATCAAACGCCTTACTGAAGTCCATGTATATGACATCTACTGCCTATCCCTCATCAATCAACTTTGTCACTTCCTCGAAGAATTCTATTAGGTTTGTAAGACATGACCTTCCTTGTAATGGTTGGTTGCTGAGCGCAGCAAGGGGCAGACTTGTCCCCGGTTGAGAATGGGAGGTGGGCAGACAAAGAACAAAGAACAAAGAACAAAGAAATGTACAGCACAGGAACAGGCCCTTCGGCCCTCCAAGCCCGTGCCGACCATACTGCCCGACTAAACTACAATCTTCTACACTTCCTGGGTCCGTATCCTTCTATTCCCATCCTATTCATATATTTGTCAAGATGCCCCTTAAATGTCCCTATCGTCCCTGCTTCCACTACCTCCTCCGGTAGCGAGTTCCAGGCACCCACTACCCTCTGCGTAAAAAACTTGCCTCGTACATCTACTCGAAACCTTGCCCCTCTCACCTTAAACCTATGCCCCCTAGTAATTGACCCCTCTACCCTGGGGAAAAGCCTCTGACTATCCACTCTGTCTATGCCCCTCATAATTTTGTATACCTCTATCAGGTCTCCCCTCAACCTCCTTCGTTCCAGTGAGAACAAACCGAGTTTATTCAATCGCTCCTCATAGCTTATGCCCTCCATACCAGGCAACATTCTGGTAAATCTCTTCTGCACCCTCTCTAAAGCCTCCACATCCTTCTGGTAGTGTGGCGACCAGAATTGAACACTATACTCCAAGTGTGGCCTAACTAAGGTTCTATACAGCTGCAACATGACTTGCCAATTCTTATACTCAATGCCCCGGCCAATGAAGGCAAGCATGCCGTATGCCTTCTTGACTACCTTCTCCACCTGTGTAGCCCCTTTCAGTGATCTGTGGACCTGTACTCCTAGATCTCTTTGACAGCTCAATCACTCCCAATCACTCTGTCCGCCCACCCCACCCTGGGGGTCAATGGCTTTGGTCAGCTTTGGTTACACTGACCTTCCAAACCCCAGGCAGGTAGAACAATGCAGGAGTTTTGATCTGTTCAGCCACATGGAGAAAGGAAGGTCAAGTAATGATTCTGATACAAGTTGGTTCATATTTAATTCAGGAAACAGATAGATTGAACCAAACGTCAGCTTTGCTGAAAAGAGAGACATATTGTTGAAGCTTTTCACCTTCCACTCATCAGGGCAAACATAAGCACAGTGTAATAAACTCATGGAGGCAGAGGTCCCGTCACCACAATCCCTTTTAAAACCAGGTGCACTCAGCTCACTGTCTACACCGGGAGTGCACTCAGTTCGCTGTCTACACCGGGAGTGCATTCAGCTCGCTGTCTACACCGGGAGTGCACTCAGCTCGCTGTCTACACCGGGAGTGCATTCAGCTCGCTGTCTACACCGGGAGTGAATTCAGCTCGCTGTCTACACCGGGAGTGCACTCAGCTCGCTGTCTACACCGGGAGTGCACTCAGCTCGCTGTCTACACCGGGAGTGCACTCAGCTCGCTGTCTACATCGGGAGTGCACTCAGCTCGCTGCCTACACCGGGAGTGCATTCAGCTCGCTGTCTACACGGGGAGTGCATTCAGCTCACTGTCTACACCGGGAGTGCATTCAGCTCGCTGTCTACACCGGGAGTGCACTCAGCTCGCTGTCTACACCGGGAGTGCACCCAGCTCGCTGTCTACACCGGGAGTGCATTCAGCTCGCTGTCTACACCGGGAGTGCATTCAGCTCGCTGTCTACACCGGGAGTGCATTCAGCTCGCTGTCTACACCGGGAGTGCACTCAGCTCGCTGTCTACACCGGGAGTGCACCCAGCTCGCTGTCTACACTGGAGGTGCATTCAGCTCGCTGCCTACACCGGGAGTGCACTCAGCTCGCTTTCTACACCGGGAGTGCACCCAGCTCGCTGTCTACACCGGGAGTGCATTCAGCTCGCTGTCTACACCGGGAGTGCACCTAGCTCGCTGTCTACACTGGGAGTGCATTCAGCTCGCTGTCTACACCGGGAGTGCACTCAGCTCGCTGTCTACACCGGGAGTGCACTCAGCTCGCTGTCTACACCGGGAGTGCACTCAGCTCGCTGTCTACACCGGGAGTGCACCTAGCTCGCTGTCTACACTGGGAGTGCATTCAGCTCGCTGTCTACACCGGGAGTGCACTCAGCTCGCTGTCTACACCGGGAGTGCACTCAGCTCGCTGTCTACACCGGGAGTGCATTCAGCTCGCTGTCTACACCGGGAGTGCATTCAGCTCGCTGTCTACACCGGGAGTGCATTCAGCTCGCTGTCTACACCGGGAGTGCACTCAGCTCGCTGTCTACACCGGGAGTGCACTCAGCTCGCTGTCTACACCGGGAGTGCATTCAGCTCGCTGTCTACACCGGGAGTGCACTCAGCTCGCTGTCTACACCGGGAGTGCATTCAGCTCGCTGTCTACACCGGGAGTGCACTCAGCTCGCTGTCTACACCGGGAGTGCATTCAGCTCGCTGTCTACACCGGGAGTGCACTCAGCTCGCTGTCTACACCGGGAGTGCATTCAGCTCGCTGTCTACACCGGGAGTGAATTCAGCTCGCTGTCTACACCGGGAGTGCATTCAGCTCGCTGTCTACACCGGGAGTGCACTCAGCTCGCTGTCTATACCGGGAGTGCACTCAGCTCGCTGTCTACACCGGGAGTGCACTCAGCTCGCTGTCTACACCGGGAGTGCACTCAGCTCGCTGTCTACACCGGGAGTACACTCAGCTCGCTGTCTACACCGGGAGTGCACTCAGCTCGCTGTCTGCACCGGGAGTGCATTCAGCTCGCTGTCTACACCGGGAGTGCACTCAGCTCGCTGTCTACACCGGGAGTACACTCAGCTCGCTGTCTACACCGGGAGTGCATTCAGCTCGCTGTCTACACCGGGAGTGCATTCAGCTCGCTGTCTACACCGGTAGTGCATTCAGCTCGCTGTCTACACCGGGAGTGCACTCAGCTCGCTGTCTACACCGGGAGTGCACTCAGCTCGCTGTCTACACCGGGAGTGCATTCAGCTTGCTGTCTACACCGGGAGTGCACTCAGCTCGCTGTCTACACCGGGAGTGCACTCAGCTCGCTGTCTACACCGGGAGTGCACCCAGCTCGCTTTCTACATCGAGAGTGCACTCAGCTCGCTGTCTACACCGGGAGTGCATTCAGCTCGCTGTCTACACCGGGAGTGCACTCAGCTCGCTGTCTACACTGGGAGTGCATTCAGCTTGCTGTCTACACCGGGAGTGCATTCAGCTCGCTGTCTACACCGGGAGTGCACTCAGCTCGCTGTCTACACCGGGAGTGCACTCAGCTCGCTGTCTACACCGGGAGTGCACTCAGCTCGCTGTCTACACCGGGAGTGCACTCAGCTCGCTGTCTACACCGGGAGTGCACTCAGCTCGCTGTCTACACCGGGAGTGCACTCAGATCACTGTCTACACCGGGAGTGCATTCAGCTCGCTGTCTACACCGGGAGTGCACTCAGCTCGCTGTCTACACCGGGAGTGCACTCAGCTCGCTGTCTACACCGGGAGTGCACTCAGCTCGCTGTCTACACCGGGAGTGCACTCAGCTCGCTGTCTACACCGGGAGTGCATTCAGCTTGCTGTCTACACCGGGAGTGCACTCAGCTCGCTGTCTACACTGGGAGTGCACCCAGCTCGCTGTCTACACCGGGAGTGCACTCAGCTCGCTGTCTACACCGGGAGTGCACCCAGCTCGCTTTCTACATCGAGAGTGCACTCAGCTCGCTGTCTACACCGGGAGTGCATTCAGCTCGCTGTCTACACCGGGAGTGCACTCAGCTCGCTGTCTACACTGGGAGTGCATTCAGCTCGCTGTCTACACCGGGAGTGCATTCAGCTCGCTGTCTGCACCGGGAGTGCACTCAGCTCGCTGTCTACACCGGGAGTGCACTCAGCTCGCTGTCTACACCGGGAGTGCACTCAGCTCGCTGTCTACACCGGGAGTGCACTCAGCTCGCTGTCTACACCGGGAGTGCATTCAGCTCGCTGTATACACCGGGAGTGCACTCAGCTCGCTGTCTACACCGGGAGTGCATTCAGCTCGCTGTCTACACCGGGAGTGCATTCAGCTCGCTGTCTACACCGGGAGTGCATTCAGCTTGCTGTCTACACCGGGAGTGCACTCAGCTCGCTGTCTACACCAGGAGTGCATTCAGCTTGCTGTCTACACCGGGAGTGCACTCAGCTCGCTGTCTACACCGGGAGTGCATTCAGCTCGCTGTCTGCACCGGGAGTGCACTCAGCTCGCTGTATACACCGGGAGTGCACTCAGCTCGCTGTCTACACCGGGAGTGCATTCAGCTCGCTGTCTACACCGGGAGTGCACTCAGCTCGCTGTCTACACCGGGAGTGCACTCAGCTCGCTGTATACACCGGGAGTGCACTCAGCTCGCTGTCTACACCGGGAGTGCATTCAGCTCGCTGTCTACACCGGGAGTGCACTCAGCTTGCTGTCTACACCGGGAGTGCACTCAGCTTGCTGTCTACACCGGGAGTGCACTCAGCTCGCTGTCTACACCAGGAGTGCATTCAGCTTGCTGTCTACACCGGGAGTGCATTCAGCTCGCTGTCTACACCGGGAGTGCATTCAGCTCGCTGTCTACACCGGGAGTGCACTCAGCTCGCTGTCTACACCGGGAGTGCACTCAGCTCGCTGTATACACCGGGAGTGCACTCAGCTCGCTGTCTACACCGGGAGTGCATTCAGCTCGCTGTCTACACCGGGAGTGCACTCAGCTTGCTGTCTACACCGGGAGTGCACTCAGCTTGCTGTCTACACCGGGAGTGCACTCAGCTCGCTGTCTACACCGGGAGTGCATTCAGCTTGCTGTCTACACCGGGAGTGCACTCAGCTCGCTGTCTACACCGGGAGTGCACTCAGCTTGCTGTCTACACCGGGAGTGCATTCAGCTCGCTGTCTACACCGGGAGTGCACTCAGCTCGCTGTCTACACCGGGAGTGCATTCAGCTCGCTGTCTACACCGGGAGTGCATTCAGCTCGCTGTCTACACCGGGAGTACACTCAGCTCGCTGTATACACCGGGAGTGCACTCAGCTCGCTGTCTACACCGGGAGTGCATTCAGCTCGCTGTCTACACCGGGAGTGCACTCAGCTCGCTGTCTACACCGGGAGTGCACTCAGCTCGCTGTCTACACCGGGAGTGCACTCAGCTCGCTGTCTACACCGGGAGTGCACTCAGCTCGCTGTCTACACCGGGAGTGCACTCAGCTCGCGGTCTACACCGGGAGTGAACTCAGCTTGCTGTCTACACCGGGAGTGCATTCAGCTCACTGTCTACACCGGGAGTGCACTCAGCTCGCTGTATACACCGGGAGTGCACTCAGCTCGCTGTCTACACCGGGAGTGCATTCAGCTCGCTGTCTACACCGGGAGTGCACTCAGCTCGCTGTATACACCGGGAGTGCACTCAGCTCGCTGTCTACACCGGGAGTGCATTCAGCTCGCTGTCTACACCGGGAGTGCACTCAGCTCGCTGTCTACACCGGGAGTGCACTCAGCTCGCTCTCTACACCGGGAGTGCACTCAGCTCGCTGTCTACACCGGGAGTGCATTCAGCTCGCTGTCTGCACCGGGAGTGCACTCAGCTCGCTGTCTACACCGGGAGTGCACTCAGCTCGCTGTCTACACCGGGAGTGCACTCAGCTCGCTGTCTACACCGGGAGTGCACTCAGCTCGCTGTCTACACCGGGAGTGCATTCAGCTCGCTGTCTACACCGGGAGTGCATTCAGCTCGCTGTCTGCACCGGGAGTGCACTCAGCTCGCTGTCTACACCGGGAGTGCACTCAGCTCGCTGTCTACACCGGGAGTGCACTCAGCTCGCTGACTACACCGGGAGTGCACTCAGCTCGCTGTCTACACCGGGAGTGCATTCAGCTCGCTGTCTACACCGGGAGTGCACTCAGCTCGCTGTCTACACCGGGAGTGCATTCAGCTCGCTGGCTACACTGGGAGTGCACTCAGCTCGCTGTCTACACCGGGAGTGCACTCAGCTCGCTGTCTACACCGGGAGTGCACTCAGCTCGCTGTCTACACCGGGAGTGCATTCAGCTCGCTGTCTACACCGGGAGTGCACTCAGCTTGCTGTCTACACCGGGAGTGCACTCAGCTCGCTGTCTACACCGGGAGTGCACTCAGCTCGCTGGCTACACTGGGAGTGCACTCAGCTCGCTGTCTACACCGGGAGTGCACTCAGCTTGCTGTCTACACCGGGAGTGCACTCAGCTCGCTGTCTACACCAAGAGTGCACCCGGCTCGCTGTCTACACCGGGAGTGCATTCAGCTCGCTGTCTACACCGGGAGTGCACTCGGCTCGCTGTCTACACCGGGAGTGCACTCAGCTCGCTGTCTACACCGGGAGTGCACTCAGCTCGCTGTCTACACCGGGAGTGCACTCAGCTCGCTGTCTACACCGGGAGTGCATTCAGCTCGCTGTCTACACCGGGAGTGCATTCAGCTCGCTGTCTACACCGGGAGTGCATTCAGCTCGCTGTCTACACCGGGAGTGCACTCAGCTCCCTGTCTACACCTGGAGTTCATTCAGCTCGCTGTCTACACCGGGAGTGCACTCAGCTCGCTGTCTACACCGGGAGTGCATTCAGCTCACTGTCTACACCGGGAGTGCACTCAGCTTGCTGTCTACACCGGGAGTGCACTCAGCTCGCTGTCTACACCGGGAGTGCACTCAGCTCGCTGTCTACACCGAGAGTGCACTCAGCTCGCTGTCTACACCGAGAGTGCACTCAGCTCGCTGTCTACACCGGGAGTGCACTCAGCTCGCTGTCTACACCGGGAGTGCACTCAGCTCGCTGTCGGGGCGTCGGGGCCCGATTGCGAGGATTCTCCAGCCCGACCCCGGGCTGGGAGAAACCCGCTCCCTATGTTCCTGACTGATTCAAAAAAGGGGCAAATCTAGAGCGTATTCCTCATGTTAGCAGAGAATAGCTCCCTGCATTTGAAAGTGTATTGCTTGGGTCACATGTCAAGCTCGCGTGATTAAGTTGCAGTTTGGAAGGTGCTGAGGAACCTTGGTGAGTTACTGCAGTGCATCTTGTAGATGGTACACACGGGAGCTCGCTGTCTACACCGGGAGTGCACTCAGCTTGCTGTCTACACCGGGAGTACACTCAGCTCGCTGTCTACACCGGGAGTGCACTCAGCTCGCTGTCTACACCGGGAGTGCATTCAGCTCGCTGTCTACACCGGGAGTGCACTCAGCTCGCTGTCTACACCGGGAGTGCACTCAGCTCGCTGTATACACCGGGAGTGCATTCAGCTCGCTGTCTACACCGGGAGTGCATTCAGCTTGCTGTCTACACCGGGAGTGCATTCAGCTCGCTGTATACACCGGGAGTGCACTCAGCTCGCTGTCTACACCGGGAGTGCATTCAGCTCGCTGTCTACACCGGGAGTGCATTCAGCTCGCTGTCTACACCGGGAGTGCATTCAGCTTGCTGTCTACACCGGGAGTGCACTCAGCTCGCTGTCTACACCAGGAGTGCATTCAGCTTGCTGTCTACACCGGGAGTGCACTCAGCTCGCTGTCTACACCGGGAGTGCATTCAGCTCGCTGTCTACACCGGGAGTGCACTCAGCTCGCTGTATACACCGGGAGTGCACTCAGCTCGCTGTCTACACCGGGAGTGCATTCAGCTCGCTGTCTACACCGGGAGTGCACTCAGCTCGCTGTCTACACCGGGAGTGCACTCAGCTCGCTGTATACACCGGGATTGCACTCAGCTCGCTGTCTACACCGGGAGTGCATTCAGCTCGCTGTCTACACCGGGAGTGCACTCAGCTTGCTGTCTACACCGGGAGTGCACTCAGCTTGCTGTCTACACCGGGAGTGCACTCAGCTCGCTGTATACACCGGGAGTGCACTCAGCTCGCTGTCTACACCGGGAGTGCATTCAGCTCGCTGTCTACACCGGGAGTGCACTCAGCTTGCTGTCTACACCGGGAGTGCACTCAGCTTGCTGTCTACACCGGGAGTGCACTCAGCTCGCTGTCTACACCAGGAGTGCACTCAGCTCGCTGTCTACACCGGGAGTGCACTCAGCTCGCTGTCTACACCGGGAGTGCATTCAGCTCGCTGTCTACACCGGGAGTGCACTCAGCTCGCTGTATACACCGGGAGTGCATTCAGCTCGCTGTCTACACCGGGAGTGCATTCAGCTTGCTGTCTACACCGGGAGTGCACTCAGCTCGCTGTCTACACCAGGAGTGCATTCAGCTTGCTGTCTACACCGGGAGTGCACTCAGCTCGCTGTCTACACCGGGAGTGCATTCAGCTCGCTGTCTACACCGGGAGTGCACTCAGCTCGCTGTATACACCGGGAGTGCACTCAGCTCGCTGTCTACACCGGGAGTGCACTCAGCTCGCTGTCTACACCGGGAGTGCACTCAGCTCGCTGTCTACACCGGGAGTGCACTCAGCTCGCTGTCTACACCGGGAGTGCACTCAGCTCGCTGTCTACACCGGGAGTGCACTCAGCTCGCTGTCTACACCGGGAGTGCACTCAGCTCGCTGTCTACACCGGGAGTGCATTCAGCTCGCTGTCTACACCAGGAGTGCACTCAGCTCGCTGTCTACACCGGGAGTGCACTCAGCTCGCTGTCTACACCGGGAGTGCACTCAGCTCGCTGTCTACACCGGGAGTGCATTCAGCTCGCTGTCTACACCGGGAGTGCATTCAGCTCGCTGTCTACACCGGGAGTGCACCCAGCTCGCTGTCTACACCGGGAGTGCACTCAGCTCGCTGTCTACACCGGGAGTGCACTCAGCTCGCTGTCTACACCGGGAGTGCACTCAGCTCGCTGTATACACCGGGAGTGCATTCAGCTCGCTGTCTACACCGGGAGTGCATTCAGCTCGCTGTCTACACCGGGAGTGCACTCAGCTCGCTGTCTACACCGGGAGTGCACTCAGCTCGCTGTCTACACCGGGAGTGCACTCAGCTCGCTGTCTACACCGGGAGTGCACTCAGCTCGCTGTCTACACCGGGAGTGCACTCAGCTCGCTGTCTACACCGGGAGTGCACTCAGCTCGCTGTCTACACCGGGAGTGCACTCAGCTCGCTGTCTACACCGGGAGTGCACTCAGCTCGCTGTCTACACCGGGAGTGCACTCAGCTCGCTGTCTACACCGGGAGTGCACTCAGCTCGCTGTCTACACCGGGAGTGCACTCAGCTCGCTGTCTACACCGGGAGTGCACTCAGCTCGCTGTCTACACCGGGAGTGCACTCAGCTCGCTGTCTACACCGGGAGTGCACTCAGCTCGCTGTCTACACCGGGAGTGCACTCAGCTCGCTGTCTACACCGGGAGTGCACTCAGCTCGCTGTCTACACCGGGAGTGCATTCAGCTCGCTGTCTACACCGGGAGTGCACTCAGCTCGCTGTCTACACCGGGAGTGCACTCAGCTCGCTGTCTACACCGGGAGTGCACTCAGCTCCCTGTCTACACCGGGAGTGCACTCAGTTCCCTGTCTACACCGGGAGTGCCCTCAACTCGCTGTCTACACCGGGAGTACACTCAGCTCCCTGTCTACACCGGGAGTGCATTCAGCTCGATGTCTACACCGGGAGTGCACTCAGCTCGCTGTCTACTCCGGGAGTGCACTCAGCTCGCTGTCTACACCGGGAGTGCACTCAGCTCGCTGTCTACACCGGGAGTGCACTCAGCTCGCTGTCTACACCGGGAGTGCACTCAGCTCGCTGTCTACACCGGGAGTGCACCTAGCTCGCTGTCTACACCGGGAGTGCACTCAGCTCGCTGTCTACACCGGGAGTGCACTCAGCTCGCTGTCTACACCGGGAGTGCACTCAGCTCGCTGCCTACACCGGGAGTGCACTCAGCTCGCTGTCTACACCGGGAGTGCACTCAGCTCGCTGTCTACACCGGGAGTGCACTCAGCTCGCTGTCTACACCGGGAGTGCACTCAGCTCGCTGTCTACACCGGGAGTGCACTCAGCTCGCTGTCTACACCGGGAGTGCACTCAGCTCGCTGTCTACACCGGGAGTGCACTCAGCTCGCTGTCTACACCGGGAGTGCACTCAGCTCGCTGTCTACACCGGGAGTGCACCTAGCTCGCTGTCTACACCGGGAGTGCACTCAGCTCGCTGTCTACACCGGGAGTGCACTCAGCTCGCTGTCTACACCGGGAGTGCACTCAGCTCGCTGCCTACACCGGGAGTGCACTCAGCTCGCTGTCTACACCGGGAGTGCACTCAGCTCGCTGTCTACACCGAGAGTGCACTCAGCTCGCTGTCGGGGCGTCGGGGCCCGATTGCGAGGATTCTCCAGCCCGACCCCGGGCTGGGAGAAACCCGCTCCCTATGTTCCTGACTGATTCAAAAAAGGGGCAAATCTAGAGCGTATTCCTCATGTTAGCAGAGAATAGCTCCCTGCATTTGAAAGTGTATTGCTTGGGTCACATGTCAAGCTCGCGTGATTAAGTTGCAGTTTGGAAGGTGCTGAGGAACCTTGGTGAGTTACTGCAGTGCATCTTGTAGATGGTACACACGGCTGTCACTGCGTCGGTGGTGGTACCAACGTGTCACCCATACACATGAGGATGCAGAATGAAAATAAATAACAGACAGCGGGTGAAGTTTACAGAGTTCAGTGCTACAACTGTAGAGACGTTGCATAGAAAGATCAGATCAGTCCATAAGAGGGTCGTTTCGGAGTCTGGTGACAGTGGGGAAGAGGCTGTTTTTGAGTCTGTTCGTGCATGTTCTCAGACTTCTGTATCTCCTGCCCGATGGAAGAAGTTGGAAGAGTGAGTAAGCCGGGTGGGAGGGGTCTTTGATTATGCTGCCCGCTTTTCCCAGGCAGCGGGAGGTGTAGATGGAGTCAATGGATGGGAGGCAGGTTCGTGTGATGGACTGGGCGGTGTTCACAACTCTCTGAAGTTTCTTGCGGTCTTGGGCCGAGCAGTTGCCATACCAGGCTGTGATGCAGCCCGATAGGATACTTTCTATGGTGCAACTGTAAAAGTTGGTAAGAGTCAATGTGGACATGCTGAATTTCCTTAGTTTCCTGAGGAAGTATAGGTGCTGTTGTGCTTTCTTGGTGATAGCGTCAATGTGGGTGGACCAGGACAGATTTTTGGAGATGTGCACCCTTCGGAATTTGGAACTGTCAGCCATCTCCGCCTCGGCCCCGTTGATGCTGGCAGGGGATAGGCAGCAGCCGTTCTCCTTAGTTGAAGGGTCAATAATAAGAGGCATAATTGTAAAGTGAAAGGCAGGAGGTTTCGGGGCAATTTGAGGAAAGCTTTTTGCCTATAGGATGGTGAGAGTCTGGAGTGCACTGCCTGGGAGGATAGTTAAGACCATAAGACATAGGAGCAGAATTAGGCCACTCGGCCCATCGAGTCTGCTCCGCCATTCAATCATGGCTGATATTTTCTCATCCCCATTCTCCTGCCTTCTCCCCATAACCCCTGATCCCCTTATTAATCAAGAACCTATCTATCTCTGTCTTAAAGACACTCAGTGATTTGGCCTCCACAGCCTTCTGCGGCAAAGAGTTCCACAGATTCACCACCCTCTGGCTGGAGAAATTCCTCCTCATCTCTGTTTTAAAGGATCGTCCCTTTAGTCTGAGATGGTGTCCTCTGCTTCTAGTTTTTCCTACAAGTGGAAACATCCTCTCCACATCCACTCTATCCAGGCCTCACAGTATCCAGTAAGTTTCAATAAGAACCCCCCTCATCCTTCTAAACTCCAACGAGTACAGACCCCGAGTCCTCAACTGTTCCTCGTACGACAAGCTCTTCATTCCAGGGATCATTCTTGTGAACCTCCTCTGGACCCTTTCCAAGGCCAACACATCCTTCCTTAGATACGGGGCCCAAAACTGCTCACAATACTCCAAATGGGGTCTGACCAGAGCCTTATACGGTCTCATAAGTACATCCCTGCTCTTGTATTCCGGCCCTCTTGACATGAATGCTAACATTGCATTTGCCTTCCTAACTGCCGACTGAACCTGCACATTAACCTTAAGAGAATCGTGAACAAGGACTCCCAAGTCCCTTTATGCTTCTGCTTTCCGAAGCATTTCCCCATTTAGAAAATAGTCTATGCCTCCATTCCTCCTTCCAAAGTGCATAACCTCACACTTTTCCACATTGTATTCCATCTGCCACTTCATTGCCCACTCTCCTAGCTGGTCCAAGTCCTTCTGCAGCCCCCCTGCTTCCTCAATACTACCTGTCCCTCTACATATTTTTGTATTATCTGCAAACTTAGCAACAGTGCCTTCAGTACCTTCTTCCAGATCATTATTGTATATTGTAAAAAGTTGTGGTCCCAGCACCGACCCCTGAGGCACACCACTAGTTACCGGCTGCCATCCTGAAAAAGACCCCTTTATCGCCACTCTCTGCCGTCTGCCAGTCAGCCAATCCTCTATCCATGCCAGGATATTACCCTGAACACCATGGGCTCTTAACTTATTTAACAGTCTCCTATGCGGCACCTTGTCAAAGGCCTTCTGGAAATCTAACTAAATCACGTCCACTGGTTCTCCTTTGTCTGACTTGCTTGTTACCTCCTCAAAGAACTCTAAATAATAAAAATCGCTTATTGTCACAAGTAGGCTTCAATGAAGTTTCTGTGAAAAGCCCCTAGTCACCACATTCCAGCACCTGTTCGGGGAGGCCGGTACGGGAAGATTTGTCAGACAAGGGGCGGGATTCTCCGTCGGGGGATTCTCCGTTTTGCCGGTGCCCGGGGGTTTCCCGACGGCGTGGGGCTGTCCCACAACGGGAAACCCCACTGACCGGCTGGCGTAACGGAGAATCCCGCCGGCGGGTCGAGCCTCCAAAAGTGGCGGGGCGGGAAATCCAGCCCATGACCTCCCCTTGACGCGGCCGTGCTGACTCAGTCCCACCATGCACTTCCAAGTACTCCGCAATCTCATCTTCAATAACAGACTCTAAAATCTTGTCAATGACCGGCCAATAATTTCCCGTCTTCTGCCTCCCTCCCTTCTTAAACAGGGGTGTTACATTAGACACTTTCCAGTCCTCTGGGACCCTTCCTGCCTCCAGTGATTCCTGAAAGATCATCACCAATGCCTCCACAATCTCCTCAGCTATCTCTTTTAGAACCCTGGGGTATAGTCCATCCGGTCCAGGTGATTTATCCACCTTCAGACTTTTCAGTTTCCCCAGAACCTTCTCCTGAGTAATGGTCACTGCACTCACCTCTGCCCCGATTCTCCTGGAGCTCGGGCATCCCACTGGTGTTTCCACCGTGAAGACTGATGCAAAGTAACTATTCAGTTCGCCTGCCATTATTTTGTTTCCTATTATTCTCCAGCCACATTCTCCAGTGGTCCAATGTCTATTTTTGCCTCTCTCTTACCTTTTATATATTGAAAAAATCTATTCCTATCTTCCTTTATATTACTAGCTAGCTTGCACGCGTACTTCATCTTCTCCCCTCTTGTTGCTTTTTTAATTGTCCTCTGCTCATTTTTAAAGGCTTCCCAATCCTCTGGCTTCCCACTAATGTTCGCCACTTTGTATGCTTTTTCTTTTTCTTTCATTCTGTCCTTGACTTTCTTTGTCAACCATGGGTGCCTTGTCGTCCCCGTAGCATGCTGAGGTGGGAAACCTCACAATCTTTAAAAACTACTTGGATAAGCACTTGAAATGTCAAACATTCAAAACTCTGGGCCAAGTTCTGGAAAGTGGGATCAGTGTAGATTAGAGTTGTTTTTTTCTGTCAAGACAGACTTGATGGGCCAAGGGCCTCTTCAGTACTGTATGGTTCTATGACTCTATTCTACCCGGCACAAAGGAAGATGGTTGTGGTGGTTGGAGGTCAATCATCTCAGCTCCAGGACATCACTGCAGGAGTTCCTCAGGGCAGTGTCCTCGGCCCAGCCACCTCCAGCTGCTTCATCAATGACCTCCCTTCCATCATAAGGTCAGACGTGGGGATGTTTGCGGATGACTGCACATCAACATTTAAAAGGTATTAAGGTAGATAAGTCTCCTGGGCCGGATGGGATTTATCTCAGAATACTGAGGCAAGGGAGGAAATTGCTGGGACCTTGGCTGACATCTTTGTATCCTCATTGGCTACAGGTGAGATCCCAGAGGACTGGAGAATAGCTAATGTGGTACCGCTGTTTAAGAAAGGTAGCAGGGAGACAGGGAGGAAGGCGTCGAGCGAGGGAACCGTGGTTTACCAAGGAAGTGGAATCTCTTGTTAAGAGGAAGAAGGAGGCCTATGTGAAGATGAGGTGTGAAGTTTCGGTTGGGGCGATGGATAGTTACAAGGTAGCGAGGAAGGATCTAAAGAGAGATCTAAGACGAGCAAGGAGGGGACATGAGAAGTATTTGGCAGGAAGGATCAAGGAAAACCCAAAAGCTTTCTATAGGTATGTCAGGAATAAGCGAATGACTAGGGAAAGAGTAGGACCAGTCAAGGACAGGGATGGGAAATTGTGTGTGGAGTCTGAAGAGATAGGCGAGATACTAAATGAATATTTTTCGTCAGTATTCACTCAGGAAAAAGATAATGTTGTGGAGGAGAATGCTGAGCCCCAGGCTAATAGAATAGATGGCATTGAGGTACGTAGGGAAGAGGTGTTGGCAATTCTGGACAAGCTGAAAATAGATAAGTCCCCGGGGCCTGATGGGATTTATCCTAGGATTCTCTGGGAGGCCAGGGAAGAGATTGCTGGACCTTTGGCTTTGATTTTTATGTCATCATTGGCTACAGGAATAGTGCCAGAGGACTGGAGGACAGCAAATGTGGTCCCTTTGTTCAAAAAGGGGAGCAGAGAAAACCCCGGCAACTATAGACCGGTGAGCCTCACGTCTGTAGTGGGTACAATCTTGGAGGGGATTATAAGAGACAAGATTTATAATCATCTAGATAGGAATAATATGATCAGGGATAGTCAGCATGGCTTTGTGAAGGGTAGGTCATGCCTCACAAACCTTATTGAGTTCTTTGAGAAGGTGACTGAACAGGTAGACGAGGGTAGAGCAGTTGATGTGGTGTATATGGATTTCAGCAAAGCGTTTGATAAGGTTCCCCACGGTAGGCTATTGCAAAAAATACGGAGGCTGGGGATTGAGGGTGATTTAGAGATGTGGATCAGAAATCGGCTAGCTGAAAGAAGACAGAGGGTGGTGGTTGATGGGAAATGTTCAGAATGGAGTACAGTCACAAGTGGAGTACCACAAGGATCTGTTCTGGGGCCGTTGCTGTTTGTCATTTTTATCAATGACCTAGAGGAAGGCGCAGAAGGGTGGGTGAGTAAATTTGCAGACGATACTAAAGTCGGTGGTGTTGTTGATAGTGTGGAAGGATGTAGCAGGTTACAGAGGGATATAGATAAGCTGCAGAGCTGGGCTGAGAGGTGGCAAATGGAGTTTAATGTAGAGAAGTGTGAGGTGATTCACTTTGGAAGGAATAACAGGAATGCAGAATATTTGGCTAATGGTAAAGTTCTTGAAAGTGTGGATGAGCAGAGGGATCTAGGTGTCCATGTACATAGATCCCTGAAAGTTGCCACCCAGGTTGATAGGGTTGTGAAGAAGGCCTATGGAGTGTTGGCCTTTATTGGTAGAGGGATTGAGTTCCGGAGTCGGGAGGTCATGTTGCAGCTGTACAGAACTCTGGTACGGCCGCATTTGGAGTATTGCGTACAGTTCTGGTCACCGCATTATAGGAAGGACGTGGAGGCTTTTGAGCGGGTGCAGAGGAGATTTACCAGGATGTTGCCTGGTATGGAGGGAAAATCTTATGAGGAAAGGCTGATGGACTTGAAGTTGTTTTCGTTGGAGAGAAGAAGGTTAAGAGGAGACTTAATAGAGGCATACAAAATGATCAGGGGGTTGGATAGGGTGGACAGTGAGAGCCTTCTCCCGCGGATGGATATGGCTGGCACGAGGGGACATAACTTTAAACTGAGGGGTAATAGATATAGGACAGAGGTAGGTTCTTTACGCAAAGAGTAGTGAGGCCGTGGAATGCCCTACCTGCTACAGTAGTGAACTCGCCAACATTGAGGGCATTTAAAAGTTTATTGGATAAACATATGGATGATAATGGCATAGTGTAGGTTAGATAGCTTTTGTTTCGGTGCAACATCGTGGGCCGAAGGGCCTGTACTGCGCTGTATCGTTCTATGTTCTATGTTCCGGTGACGGCGGGCGGGAGGCGGCCGCACAATGGAGAGCCCCCGCTCGGGAACGGTAATTTCGGGGCTTTAAGCCCGGTCCCAGGGTCCGCGGAGGCGGCAGAAGAAGGGAGAAGGCACGGAGGAGGCACTGAGAAGACACAGGAGGGAAAAAAAACCCCAAAGAAAAATGTCGAGGGTGAGCAAAAAAACGGCTGAAAAAAAACCAGCTGGAGGTCCGTCGGGGAGTGGAAAGGTCACCGCGGGGTCACCAGGAAAAATGGAGGCTGGAGCACCAGGGAAGGCCGCACTGCTTACGGCTGAAGAAATAACCAAGGTGATGGCTGCGGAATTTGAAAAGCAGTTGGCGCAGATTGCGAAATGCATGGAGACGGTGAGGAAGGAGATGAGGGAGGTTTCGAGTGTGCTGGTGGAGGAGGCGGTTTCCCCGGTGAGGACGGAGGTGGCGAGCGCAGTGGCGGAGGTGCGAGAGCAAGGGGAGGCGCTGAAGGAAGTGGAGGAGACGTTATTGCAGCACGGTGATCAACTTGCCTCGATGGGGAAAGAGATGCGGAAGGTGATGGACATTAATAAGGATCTGCGAGGAAAAATGGAAGACCTGGAAAATAGATCCAGGCGACAGAACTTGAGGATTGTGGGGCTGCCCGAAGGAGTTGAAGGACCGAAGCCGACTGAGTATTTTGCCGCGATGCTGGCAAAACTACTGGGGGAGGGGGAGGACCCCTCCCGATATGAACTGGATCGGGCTCATCGGTCGTGGAGGCCTGTACCAAAGGCGAGTGAGCCGCCAAGGGCAGTGACTCTGTGCTTCCGTAGGTACAGTGTGAAGGAGAAGGTCCTGAGCTGGGCCAAGCAGAAGCGGGTGGTGCAGTGGGCTGGAGCTGGTATACGTGGATACCAGGACTTTACAGTGGAACTGGCAAGGAGGCGGGCTGCCTTCAACCGGGAGAAGAGGGCACTGTACATTAGCAAGGTGCGGTGCGGCATTGTATATCCAGCGAAGCTGAGGGTGACTTATAAGCTCAGGGACTTTTATTTTGGAACGGTGGAAGCAGCGGAGGAGTTTGCGAAAGCAGAAGGACTGTGGCAGAACTGACAAATTGAGGAATGGCCATGTGCCGATGTAACCTCATGACTGTATTTTCTTCTTTTTTGTATCACTGCGCGTGGGTGTAGAGACTAAAGGAGCCAATGTGGTATATATTTGGACGAGGGAAGGGACGGGACTTTCACTCGAAATGAGGGTTCTTTGGGGTGTAGGTGGATATGCGGGGTGTTTGTGTGCTAAAAGGGGATCTTTGGGCTTTCCTAGGGCCGGGCAAGTGGGAAAGGGACCCGGGCGGGGGCCTCCACGCTGGCCGGTTTAAGCCGGCCAGTGAACGGGAGTGAGGTGGGGGGAGAGGCTGCGGCCATCGGAGCCTGGCAGAACAGGGTCCGAGTGGTCTAGCCGGGGTGGAAAGTTGGGGGGGAAGGAACCGAGGGTAGGGGGAGGAGTTTTACAAGAGGCAGTGGGCGGGAGGAGCTGGAGACCTGGGGTGGGTGGGTGGGGGGTGGGGGGGGGGGGGGGGGGGGGGGCTGTGTAAGATTAAGGGTGACTACGTGACTATGGGTAATTCCTGATTCCTTTTTGTCATTTGTTTATGTAAACATGCGGGTTGAGGTTCGGGGGTTGGTGGGCGGATGGGACCGTTGTTGTTATTATGGGGACTGACATATCTTGCTGATTATTGTTTATTGTTGATGGATGTAAATGTGGGAGAAAATGTGAAAATGGAGGAGAATAAAAAAAATTATTAAAAAAAAAAAGAAAGGTAGCAGGGATAATCCTGGAAACTATACGGTGAGCCTCATGTCGGTAGCAGGTAAATTATTGGAGAGAATTCTCAGGGACAGGATTTATACCCATTTGGAAACAAATGGACTCGTTAGCGATAGACAGCATGGTTTTGTGAAGAGGAGGTCGTGTCTCACTAACTTGATTGTGCTTTTTGAGGAGGTGACAGATGATTCATGAGGGGAGGGCGGTGGATGTTGTTTACATGGACTTCAGTAAAGCCTTTGACAAGGTGCCTCATGGCAGACTGGCACAAAAGGTGAAGTCACACGGGATCAGAGGTGAGGTGGTAAGATGGATACAGAACTGGCTCGGTCACAGAAGGCAAAGGGTAGCAGTAGAAGGGTGTTTTTCTGAATGGAAGCTTGTGACTAATGGTGTTCCACAGGGATCGGTGCTTAGGCCTCTTGTTTGTAGCGTACATAAATGATTTGGAGGAAAATGTAGCCAGTCTGATTAGTAAGTTTGTGGATGACACCAACGTTGGTGGAGTGGCAGATAGTGTTGAGGATTGTCGGAAGATACAGCCAGACAGATCGGTTGGAGACTTGGGCAGAGAAATGGCAAATGGAGTTTAATCTAGACAAATGTGAGGTAATGTATTTTGGTAGGTCGAACATAGAGGGGAAATGTACCGTAAATGGGTAAACTCTTCGGAATATAGAAAGTCAGAGATCTGGACGTGCAGGTCCACAGATCTCTGAAAGTGGCAACACAAGTGGACAAGGTAGTCAAGAAAGCATACGGAATGCTTGCCTTCATTGGATGGGGCATCGAGTATAAAAACTGTGGGGTGACCTGGTAGAGGTCTACAAGATTATGAGGGGCATGGATAGAGTGGATGGACAGGCACTCTTTCCCAGGGTGGAGGGGTCAGTCACCAGGGGGCAGAGGTTTGATGTCCGTGGGGCAAAGTTTAGAGGAGATGTGCGAGGCAGGTTTTTTACGCAGAGGGTGGTGAGGGCCTGGAACCCGTTGCCAGGGGAGGTTGTGGAAGCAGATACATTAACGGCGTTCAAAAGGCATCTTGACAAACACATGGATAGGATGGGTATAGAGGGATACGGCACAAGGAAATGCTGAGGGTTTTGGCAAAGGTTGGTATCATGACCGGTACAGGCTTGGAGGGCCGAAGGGCCTGTTCCTGTGCTGTATTGTGCTTTGTCTTGTGCTGTATTGTTCTTTGTTCTTTGAAAGGTTAGGTGGGGTTACTGGATTACGGGGATAGGGTGGAGGCATGGGCTTAAGTAGGGTGCTCTTTCTAAGAGCCGCTGCAGACTTGATGGGTTGAATGGCACTGTAAATTCTATGACTCTATGAATCGTATTGACTGAAGACTGACCTCTGTGATGCTGGGACCTCCGGAGGAGACCGAGACGGATCATCCACTCGGCACTTCTGGCTGAAGATTGTTGCGAATGCCTCATTTGTGCTGGGCTCCTCCATCATTGGGGGCGGGGATATTTGTGGAGCCTCCTCCTCCAGTGACTTGTTTAATTGTCCACCACCATTCACAGCTGGACGTGGCAGGGCTTTAAAAAAAAATGTGTTGATGGGACGTGGCAGTGCCAGCATTTACTGTCCATCCCTATTTGCCCTTGAGGAGGCAATTAACAGTAAACCACATTGCTGAGGATCTGGAGTCACATGTCGGCCAGACCGGGTAAGGGCGGCAGATTTCCTTCCCTAAAGGACATTAGTGAACCAGATGGGTTTTTACGACAATCGACAATGGTTTCATGGTCATCACGAGAGTTTTAATTCCAGATATTTTATTGAGTTTAAATTTCATCACCTTCCGGGATGGGATTCGAACCCGGCTCCCCAGATCATTACCCTGGTCCAGTGACAATACCACTATGCCACCGACTTCCCGTAGAGCTGGGATATGTTGCATTTGTTGTGGAATCTCTGTCTATTGCTGCTTATGCTGTTTGGCTCACAAGTAGTCCCGTGTTGTAGCTTTTGTTGACACCTCACTTTCCGGGCTGCCTGATGTTGCTCCTGGCTTGCTCTCCTGCGCTCTTCACTGAACCAGGGTTGACCCCGACGGTGGTAGTGCCGCACAACACGATGGAGGGTATCCGCAATGTGAAGAATGCCCCAACTCCTGTATTCAATACTCTGACCAATAAAACCTAGCATGCCGAATGCCTCCTTCACCACCCTGTCCACCTGCAACTCCACCTTCAAGGAGCTATGGACCTGTACCCCTAGATCTCTTTGTTCTGTAACTCTCCCCAACTCCCTACCGTTGGCGTAGGCATAGTCTCCACAAGGACTGTGGGGTGGTCACTGCTACCGATACTGTCAGGGACAGATACATCTGCAGCAGGCAGGTTGGGGAGGATGAGGTTAAGTATATTTCCCCCTCTTGTTGGTCCCCTCACCACCTGCTGCAGTCCCAGTCTAGCAGCTCTGTCCTTTAGGACCCGGCCAGCTTGGTCTGTGGTGGTATCACTGAGCCACTCTCGGTGATGGACATTGAGGTCCCCACCCAGAGTGTATTCTGTGCCCTCGCCACCCTCGGTGCTACCTCCAAGTGGTGTTCAACAGGAGGAGAACTGATTCATCAGCTGATGGTTGCCGGTACGTGGTAATTGGCAGGAGGTTTCGTTGCCCGTGTTTAACCTGAAGCCAGGAGACTTCATGGGGTCCAGAGTCGATGTTGAGGACTCCCAGGGTAACTCCCTCCCGACTGTATCCCACTGTGCCCCCCGCCAGCTCTGCTGGGTCTGCCCTGCCAGTGAGACAGGACATACCCAGGAATGGCGAGAGTGGTGTCAGGGACAGTGTCTGTGAGGTATGATTCTGTGAGTGTGACTATGTCAGGCGTTGCTTGACCAGTCTGTGAGACAGTTCTCCCAACTTTGGCATACGGAGGGTCGGCAGGGCTGGGTTTGCCGTTGTTGTTTCCGGTGCCTGGGTTGTTGCCGGGCGGTCCGTCCGGTTTCATTCCTTTTTGTGTTTTTGTAGCAGTTGGAGACAACGGAGTGTCTCGCTCGGCCCTGTCAGAGTCACCCACATTGCTGTGGGTCTGGAGTCACATGTAGGCCAGACCGGGTAAGGGCGGCAGATTTCCTAAAGGGTGAACCAGATGGGTTTTTACAACAATCAGCAATGGTTTCACGATCGTTTATTGAGTTTAAACTCCCAACACCTGCCGTGGTGGGATTCAAACCCGGGTCCCCAGATCATTACCCTGAGTTTCTGGATTACTTGTCCAGTGACAATACCACTGTGCCTACACCAATGGGAGTTGGGGAGAGTTACAGAACAAAGAGATCTAGGGGTACATTTGAAGGTGGAGTCGCAGGTGGACAGGGTGGTGAAGAAGGCATTCAGCATGCGAGGTTTCATTGGTCAGAACATCGAATACAGGAGTTGGGACGTCTTGTTGAAGTTGTACAAGACATTGGTAAGACCACACTTGGAATACTGTGTGCCGTTCTGGTCACCCTATTATAGAAAGGATATTATTAAACTAGAAAGAGTGCAGAAGAGATTGACGAGGATGCTCCCAGGACTTGATGGTCTGAGTTATAAGGAGAGGCTGGATAGACTGGGACTTATTCCCTGGAGCGTAGGAGGCTTGGGGTGATTGTATAAAGGTCTACACAATAATGAGGAACATCGATAAGGTAGATAGTCAACATCTTTTCCCAAAGGTAGGGGAGTCTAGAACTAGAGGGCAGAGGTTTAAGGTGAGAGGGCAGAGATACAAAAGAGACCAGAGGGGAAATGTCTTCACACAGAGGGGGGTGAGCGTCTGGAACGAGCTGCCAGAGGCAGTGGGAGAGGCGGGTACAATTTTGTCCTTTAAAAAGCAGTTAGACAGTTACATGGGCAGGGTGGGTACAGAGGGATACGGGCTAAATGCGGGCAAGTGGGACTAGCTTAGTGATAGACACTGGGCGGCACGGACCAGCTGGGCCGAAGGGCCTGTTTCCGTGCTGTAAACCTCTGTGACTCTCTAAGTGCTGTTTACTGGGGAAGTTTAATATGCAGATTAGACAGATTTGGATCCTGCCCATTTTGGGCGAGATCCCGATCGCGACGCCCGTAATGTCCCTTCGATCTCAAGATGTGTGTCGAGCCGTCTAAATCTCCCGAGATTTTTCGGTCACATTGTGCCCGGTGCGGGTGTGTGAGGCCATTAGATTCCATCCGATATCACTCAGAAACATCAGTTACATCATTTCCCATACGGGTGAGCTGGGAGCAAGAGTGGTCATTCCTGGAGCAGTCCGAGAGCTGCCCCTGCCTGAATTACACAGGATCCACCCTGACGTCTCTCAGGTGGAGCCGCTGCCGGAAGTTGTGTGGTGACCTGGGGCGGGATTCTCCCCGCCGGGTAGGGGAGACTCCCGGCCCTGGGATTGTTGCTGGGATCGGGAAGCTAGTCGAGCTCGGTCAACAATCCCGACTACAACACAGGTTTCCTGGTACAGCCCAATGCGCCCTGGGGAATGGCCAGGCCGGCATGGCCACAAATCCAATCCCATTATGTTGGTCCGTTCATGGTCACAATGTTTTTGCCCGTGATTGATGCACATTCTAAATGGATGGACAGTTTTGAGGTGAAGTCAGCTGCATTGCATGTTACCATTTGAAGATAACGGCATTGCTTTTGAACACAGATTACTCAAAGCCGTTGTATACGACAATGGAACCATGTTCACAGGAGCTGAATTTCAAACCCCCACCACTCTCAACGATATTAAACACATTTGAACTGCGCCTTCCCCCAGGATCAAACGGAGCAGCCAGGGAGACGTCTAAACTTTCAAATCTGGCCTGGATAAACTGGAGGAACCTTGGAAAGGAGAGTTTCCTTGGCAATCGGACCACTCCACACGCAGCAACGGGAGTTCCTCCGGCAGAACCGCTAATGAAACGTCCTCTCAGAACGAGACTGAGCCGCGTGTTTCCGGAGAACCGACCAAAATAATGAGAAAACAGGCCGGGATTCACACAGCACAGCTCGATTCTTTCTGGTAAATGAATCTGTACACCCGTGAAACTTTGTTCCTGGATCCAGTTAGATCGGCGGAATTAGTGTCACTGAAACCGGACCCCGTTCATTCCCAGTGGACATGGAGAGACGATCGTTCATAAACACAGGAATAATTGAGGAATAGGGAGACGCTTCCGCAGTCAGCGTTACCATCGGGAAGAAGGTGGACCCCCCCCCCCACCCCCGGATCACCCGAGCCCGCCGATCGGTAGCCCCCGATCGCGGGCGTGGCCGCCGTGCAGACCACCCCCCCCCCCCCCCACCAGGACGGCCACCGGGGCCGTGGGTCCGAGCTCCCATCGGGTGGAACCATGTTAGAACCACGCCAGCGGGCACTCAGCCGGTCGACCGCGGAGAATCAGCGCGGGGGCCTCTTTCATCAGCCCCCGACCGGCGCCGCGTCAACCCCGCGCACACGGCTGGCGGAGAATCGCTGGCATCCGCGCACGGTGTGGTTCTAACGCAATTCTCCGAGCTGTGCATGGGCTCAGAGAAACCCGGCCAAGGCTTCCCACAGGAGGTTGTTAATAAAATAATAGCACATGGGGAGGCAGGCAAGGTACTGGCCTGGATTAAGGATTGATTAACTTAGAGTAAAAATAGACGGGTCATTCTCGCGTTGGGAGTCTGTGTGTCTTGGGGTAACACAAGGATCAGCTGTTCCCAGTCTATATCAACAAAGGTTCACCAGACTCGTTCCAGGGATGGTGGGACTGTCCTTATGAAAAGAGATTGGCCAACTGGGCCTGCATTCTCCACAGCTTCGAAGAATGTGAGGTAATTGTGGTGATATACATCACTGTAAGTACACAAAGGGTTAATGTACATACACTACATCTAGGTAGACACTAGAGGGAGCACCAGAGACATGACACACAGGCAGTCAACCAATAGGCCAGTAAGATAGGACACGACCAATGGACATTCACGATACACACAGAGGTGACACTACCACAGGAGGGCATTACACCAACCCATATAAAAGGACACATCACACATGCTCAGTCTCTTTCCAGTGGAGACACTCAGTGAGTACAGACACAGGGTTGATTCAACATCACACCCACCACGTGGATTGTAGCAGACTGGTTAGTCAGTCTGAGTAGCTATAACAGGATTAACAGTAGCGTCGAATCCAAGTAGGAGAATTGTTAATAGTTTGATAAACGTGTTAAAGCTACCTCCGAGTCTGAACCTTCCTTTGTCAGAGTGCACATCAAGAAAGCAGCTTATGCTACGTCAAGAGCGTAACAAAACAGTAATCTGATTGAAACCTACCAGATACTTACAGGAATAGACAGAGTAGATGCAGGTAAGATGTTTCCATTGGCTGGGGAGTTTAGAACTAAGGGACACAATTTCAAAATAAAGGGGGTGCGATTTAAGACCGAGATGAGGAGAGATTTCTTTACACAGGATGGTGAATCTTTGGAATTCTCCAAACCAGAGGCTGTGGAAGCTCCGTGATTGAGTGTGTTAAAGCAGAGATTGAGAGATTTCTGATTCACAATAATGTAAAGGGTTATGGGGATAGTGGACGATCGGCCATGATCGCATAGAATGGTGGATCAGGCTCGATGGGCTGACTGGCCTAATCCTGACACGATGTTCCTCTGTTCATAGTCCATGTGGTGTAGGTACACCCAGTATGCAATTAGGGAGGGAGTTTAAGGATTTTGACATAGCGATAGTGAACGTTTCTGTCCAAAATTGGCAATGATCCCACTGCTGCCCTTCACTGGGGTTTACGCTGGGGTTAATCATGCCATCAGGAGATTTAGATTGAGAGAGTTCTGGAGGCTGGGAAAATGGGATTAGTTTGAGAAAATATTCTAATATGTCATTTTAATTCCTAGGTTTCTGTTCTGGATGGGAAGAAGAGTATGAACATCAGTATATTCCTGAAACAGTTCAAAAGGTAACAACAGTCAGTCTGTGTTGTGTCCAATCAGATTGAAGTTCAGTGTTGAATATTAATATTTAATAACTTTGTGTTTAGTTTTTCACTGATTCTTGGCAAGTTTACACCAATAATTTAGTCCTCAGGGCGTTTGCTTTGAGAAGCAAGTGGAAAACTAGCAGTGTGTGTGAGAAATCTTTAACAGCAACGAGACAAATAATCACCTTGAGCGCGACTCAGCTTCCTCTGGCAGGGTGACAGCGTGCCCAGTGTAACGTTCTCTGTGTACACGGATGGCGATGTCTTTGTGGTTGAAGTGCTCAGAGAACATACGGCTTTGTAAATGAACAAAACCGTTTATTAATTAACTAAATCACTAAAGGGTTTCTATGATGTAAGATCACAGTTGGATATTACGGCTTAATACAAAATGGTTAACTCTTATTAATAACTGTTGACTCAGGACCTGCTTGACATGCGACTGTGCTCTGTGTTTGTTGTCCAGATTCTGTGTCCCTGTGCTGTCCAGGAGATTACCTCCTATCTCCATGTGGCCTGTCTTCCAGTGACCTACTCCTGTCACCACACCACCTGTGGCCGGATGCTAGAATCTCTGTCTATGCATACGGCGCCTATCTTTATTTACAGTTTGGTTCTAAAATTATACACAAATGATATTCTACATATAATTATATCCTCCTCTTTTTCAAGTGTTATGGGCCCCCCAAAGTATATCATGGAGTTCACCTGACCCACAACTTTTACTAGATTGTGGTATGGGGAGCACACGGCCCACTCTACAGGTGTGGTACAGCAGAAATGGAAAAGTATTTTTAAAAGTAAAACAATGTTTATTCTATGAACTCAGTTAACCTTTTTAAAACATACACTGAACATCTTAGCAACCATCAATTCAAATACAACCCCAAAGAATACAACACGCTAAGTAATAGTTAAACTTTCCTTTTCACATCCATAAGACAAATATCCTTTTTACAGAAGCATATCAGGTTTAAATTCTTTACTGAGAGCAGTTATCACTCTGAATTCACCAAATGATCTAGAGATAGTCTTCAGATGGCAGAGAGATCAACATCACACCTTCTTTGGCTGGCTGCTGGCTGGCTGGCTGGCTAAAACACAAGTCGATTTCGGCGGCGTGAGAACAGCTGGTGAGTGGTGAGTCAGTTTCAGCGGGAGCATTGCGGAAGGAGGTTGCTGGGAGGTAAGTCAACCTTTAAAAGCAGTTGTCTTTGCAGGGGCAGTCCAGTCGATTTCGGCGGCGTGAGAACAGCTGGTGAGTGGTGAGTCAGTTTCAGCGGGAGCATTGCGGAAGGAGGTTGCTGGGAGGTAAGTCAACCTTTAAAAGCACTTGTCTTTGCAGGGGCAGGCCAGTCGATTTCGGCGGGAGTGGAGCTAGCTGGTTAGTCAATTTCAGCAGGAGCTGAGAATTTTTCTTTTTTTTATTTTAAATTAGTTTTTTAGGCGGGAACAGGAAGTCGACCCGCGGACGTCTGGGAAGACCCTCCCCAATAAATTCTGGTGGAGAGGAAACCCGAGACACTACACGTGTAGTGTCTCCCACCCGCCCTCCTCCTCTAACCTAATAATAAAACCCATTGGTCTGAGGTAAGTACCATATTTTATTATATTATTATTATTTTTTAGCCAGATCTTGGTAGAAGGTTCGAGGAATGGCAGGGAAGGGAGTGCAATGTTCCTCCTGCAGGATGTTTGAGGTGAGGGACGCAGTTAGTGTCCCTGCTGATTTTACCTGCAGGAAGTGCTGCCATCTCCAGCTCCTCCAAGACCGAGTTAGGGAACTGGAGCTGGAGTTGGAAGAACTTCGGATCATTCGGGAGGCAGAAGGGGTCATAGATAGCAGCTTCAGGGAATTAGTTACACCAAAGATTGGAGATAGGTGGGTAACTGTAAGAGGGACTGGGAAAAAGCAGTCAGTGCAGGGATCCCCTGCGGTCGTTCCCCTGAGAAACAAGTATACCGCTTTGGATACTTGTGGGGGGGACGACTTACCAGGGGTAAGCCATGGGGTAAGGGCCTCTGGCACAGAGTCTGTCCCTGTTGCTCAGAAGGGAAGGGGGGAGAGGAGCAGAGCATTAGTAATTGGGGACTCTATAGTCAGGGGCACAGATAGGAGATTTTGTGGGAGCGTGAGAGACTCACGTTTGGTATGTTGCCTCCCAGGTGCAAGGGTACGTGATGTCTCGGATCGTGTTTTCCGGGTCCTTAGGGGAGAGGGGGAGCAGCCCCAAGTCGTGGTCCACATTGGCACCAACGACATAGGTAGGAAAGGGGACAAGGATGTCAGGCAGGCTTTCAGGGAGCTAGGATGGAAGCCCAGAACTAGAACAAACAGAGTTGTTATCTCTGGGTTGTTGCCCGTGCCACGTGATAGTGAGATGAGGAATAAGGAGAGAGAGCATTTAAACACGTGGCTACAGGGATGGTGCAGGCGGGAGGGATTCAGATTTTTGGATAACTGGGGCTCTTTCTGGGGAAGGTGGGACCTCTACAGACAGGATGGTCTACATCTGAACCTGAGGGGCACAAATATCCTGGGGGGGAGATTTGTTAGTGCTCTTTGGGGGGGTTTAAACTAATGCAGCAGGGGCATGGGAACCTGGATTGTAGTTTTAGGGTAAGGGAGAATGAGAGTATAGAGGTCAGGAGCACAGATTTGACATCGCAGGAGGGGGCCAGTGTTCAGGTAGGTGGTTTGAAGTGTGTCTACTTCAATGCCAGGAGTATACGAAACAAGGTAGGGGAACTGGCAGCGTGGGTTGGTACCTGGGACTTCGATGTTGTGGCCATTTCGGAGACATGGATAGAGCAGGGACAGGAATGGATGTTGCAGGTTCCGGGGTTTAGGTGTTTTAGTAAGCTCAGAGAAGGAGGCAAAAGAGGGGGAGGTGTGGCGCTGCTAGTCAAGAGCAGTATTACGGTGGCGGAGAGGATGCTAGATGGGGACTCTTCTGCCGAGGTAGTATGGGCTGAAGTTAGAAACAGGAAAGGAGAGGTCACCCAGTTGGGAGTTTTTTATAGGCCTCCGAATAGTTCTAGGGATGTAGAGGAAAGGATGGCGAAGATGATTCTGGATATGAGCGAAAGTAACAGGGTAGTTATTATGGGAGATTTTAACTTTCCAAATATTGACTGGAAAAGATATAGTTCGAGTACAATAGATGGGTCATTTTTTGTACAGTGTGTGCAGGAGGGTTTCCTGAAACAATATGTTGACAGGCCAACAAGAGGCGAGGCCATGTTGGATTTGGTTTTGGGTAATGAACCAGGCCAGGTGTTGGATTTGGAGGTAGGAGAGCACTTTGGGGACAGTGACCACAATTCGGTGACGTTTACGTTAATGATGGAAAGGGATAAGTATACACCGCAGGGCAAGAGTTATAGCTGGGGGAAGGGCAATTATGATGCCATTAGACGTGACTTGGGGGGGATAAGGTGGAGAAGTAGGCTGCAAGTGTTGGGCACACTGGATAAGTGGGGCTTGTTCAAAGATCAGCTACTGCGTGTTCTTGATAAGTATGTACCGGTCAGACAGGGAGGAAGGCGTCGAGCGAGGGAACCGTGGTTTACCAAGGAAGTGGAATCTCTTGTTAAGAGGAAGAAGGAGGCCTATGTGAAGATGAAGTGTGAAGTTTCGGTTGGGGCGATGGATAGTTACAAGGTAGCGAGGAAGGATCTAAAGAGAGAGCTAAGACGAGCAAGGAGGGGACATGAGAAGTATTTGGCAGGAAGGATCAAGGAAAACCCAAAAGCTTTCTATAGGTATGTCAGGAATAAGCGAATGACTAGGGAAAGAGTAGGACCAGTCAAGGACAGGGATGGGAAATTGTGTGTGGAGTCTGAAGAGATAGGCGAAATACTAAATGAATATTTTTCGTCAGTATTCACTCAGGAAAAAGATAATGTTGTGGAGGAGAATGCTGAGCCCCAGGCTAATAGAATAGATGGCATTGAGGTACGTAGGGAAGAGGTGTTGGCAATTCTGGACAGGCTGAAAATAGATAAGTCCCCGGGACCTGATGGGATTTATCCTAGGATTCTATGGGAGGCCAGGGAAGAGATTGCTGGACCTTTGGCTTTGATTTTTATGTCATCATTGGCTACAGGAATAGTGCCAGAGGACTGGAGGACAGCAAATGTGGTCCCTTTGTTCAAAAAGGGGAGCAGAGACAACCCCGGCAACTATAGGCCGGTGAGCCTCACGTCTGTAGTGGGTAAAGTCTTGGAGGGGATTATAAGAGACAAGATTTATAATCATCTAGATAGGAATAATATGATCAGGGATAGTCAGCATGGCTTTGTGAAGGTAGGTCATGCCTCACAAACCTTATTGAGTTCTTTGAGAAGGTGACTGAACAGGTAGACGAGGGTAGAGCAGTTGATGTGGTGTATATGGATTTCAGCAAAGCGTTTGATAAGGTTCCCCACGGTAGACTATTGCAAAAAATACGGAGGCTGGGGATTGAGGGTGATTTAGAGATGTGGATCAGAAATTGGCTAGCTGAAAGAAGACAGAGGGTGGTGGTTGATGGGAAATGTTCAGAATGGAGTACAGTCACAAGTGGAGTACCACAAGGATCTGTTCTGGGGCCGTTGCTGTTTGTCATTTTTATCAATGACCTAGAGGAAGGCGCAGAAGGGTGGGTGAGTAAATTTGCAGACGATACTAAAGTCGGTGGTGTTGTCGATAGTGTGGAAGGATGTAGCAGATTACAGAGGGATATAGATAAGCTGCAGAGCTGGGCCGAGAGGTGGCAAATGGAGTTTAATGTAGAGAAGTGTGAGGTGATTCACTTTGGAAGGAATAACAGGAATGCGGAATATTTGGCTAATGGTAAAGTTCTTGAAAGTGTGGATGAGCAGAGGGATCTAGGTATCCAGGTACATAGATCCCTGAAAGTTGCCACCCAGGTTGATAGGGTTGTGAAGAAGGCCTATGGAGTGTTGGCCTTTATTGGTAGAGGGATTGAGTTCCGGAGTCGGGAGGTCATGTTGCAGCTGTACAGAACTCTGGTACGGCCGCATTTGGAGTATTGCGTACAGTTCTGGTCACCGCATTATAGGAAGGACGTGGAGGCTTTGGAGCGGGTGCAGAGGAGATTTACCAGGATGTTGCCTGGTATGGAGGGAAAATCTTATGAGGAAAGGCTGATGGACTTGAGGTTGTTTTCGTTGGAGAGAAGAAGGTTAAGAGGAGACTTAATAGAGGCATACAAAATGATCAGGGGGTTGGATAGGGTGGACAGTGAGAGCCTTCTCCCGCGGATGGATATGGCTGGCACGAGGGGACATAACTTTAAACTGAGGGGTAATAGATATAGGACAGAGGTCAGAGGTAGGTTCTTTACGCAAAGAGTAGTGAGGCCGTGGAATGCCCTACCTGCTACAGTGGTGAACTCGCCAGCATTGAGGGCATTTAAAAGTTTATTGGATAAACATATGGATGATAATGGCATAGTGTAGGTTGGATGGCTTTTGTTTCGGTGCAACATCGTGGGCCGAAGGGCCTGTACTGCGCTGTATTGTTCTATGTTCTATGTTCTATGTACAACACTAAACACTGAAACTAAAAAACACAGACACACCCAAGCATTTCCTCAAAGCGAAACTAAAAAGCAGAGCCAGAGCTCAGCTCCACCCACACTCTGACATCACTGCAGCCACTTGAGCAGACAAACATTTCTTAAAGTGACAATCCCATGACACAAGAGGATTGTTAAATCATTTACATGCACATATGAACTATTTACAAAGACAGTTTTGAAAATGGGTCAAGTTGTACACATGCAAATTTTGTTTTTTAAAGTGTCTGGTGTTTTAAAGAGTCTGTATCAGTCTCTTGGCTGATTTTGCTGTTTCACCATCTCCGATGTGCCGGATGTTTTTTTGGGGGGAGTTCGTGGTTTAAATGTCTTCCCGGCTTTTGGTGCAAGCCCAACTTCCCGATTAAGTTTTGAAGGAAGTGGTTCCGTTTTATCTGGCTTCAGGAATTTCCCTGCTATACTAGGGCTCACCGTTGTGCTGTTCGATGTCAGCTGCTGAGATACGCATTGCATTGTGTTTATTATCTCACTTGACTCACGGTTTTGGTCGCTGTGTTGTTGCACGCTCTCGGAGGAAACCCTGTCTTCTGGGCCCACCGTGCTTCCGGTGGCAGCTTCATTCTCAGCAGAGCTGCGGCCCGAGCTTTGGATTTGATCTCGAGCGTCTGTTGTGTCTTTTCATCTTTAGCTGCCTCGTGCGCCATCTGTCTGCAGTCAATTTCTGTGGCTTGAATTTCTGTGTCGCCAATTGGATAATCAGTGCGCAATTCATTGAGTTCGAAGAAATCATTGTCTTGATCGTATAGTCGCTGGACTAGTTGTCGGGCCTCACATGCTGTCGCGCTGACCAGTGGTCTCTTATCTGCCTCAACAACTGCGAATTCTACCAAATATGACTGTTCGTTAACCTCTAATTGCAGAGTGCATTTTCCAAGCGTCTCGTGCTGTGGTAGTCTGTGAGACTGTACTCATTGTCTGGCTGAATGTGTGGCTGAATGCGCATCTTCGTGAGGTCTGCCTTGTTTATTAAATTTGCTCTGGTACCAGTGTCCATTTTGATGAATGCGCTGGTTTGATTTATCATTAGCTGAATTGTCCAATTGTCTACCTGGCCGGTTCCAGTTTCTTCTACCTTGTAGAATTGTTCTGTGTCCTCCACGATGGTATTGATGAAGGATGAATCTTTGTCGCCATCTGCTGCACTGGTGTCTGTCTTGTTGGGTGTTCCGCTATACAAACGAACCAACACGGTTGTAGATGGTACAACTCTGTTTTATTACTCTTGATTACAACATCTGTAAACGTATGACTGTGGTTCGTTCTTTACCCGTTAACCTGTGGACCCAGCCCTAACACTACCTTAGAGAGGCACTCAGCACATGGTGTATGTCTGAGTGGCACGTTGTGAGCTCTGTGCCCTGAGCTGTCTCCTGCTGGAATGAGCGGGAACTGTGGTGTTCCCCGTTTTATAGTGCGTGTGCTCTCACTGGTGATTGGCTGTTCTGTTGCGTGTGTGTTGATTGGTCCGTTGATCTGTCCATCAGTGTGTATGTGTGTTTGCACCATGATATGTTTATCTGAATATCATGACATCCCCCTTTTTACAAGAATATGTGCCTATGTGGTAATAAATATTGGTGTGTACTGAGTGCAGCTGAATGTGTGTGCAATATCTACAACATGTACATGAGGCTAAACTATATACATCGGAAGGTGTCGGGTGCAACATAGCAACGAGGTTGTACCATAAACAAAACAAGTGCAATCATCAAACATCGAAAGCGAACTCCTGTAACGACAAAAAGAGAAACACATTAACATTGTGGCATAACACGTTAGTGAGTCCAATGTGCAAACAGGCTCATGAGTCCAGCCCAGGAGGTGGGCGACGAATTCGGGTTGACCGCCTCAAGGGTGGGTTAGGATCCACCGGCTGAGGAATGGGCCTGGCCACAGGCGACAGAGGAATGGGCATGGTGGCAGGAAGCTCCACAAAGTCGACATCAGGGACAACAGGAGGGCGTGGCACCGGTGCATGATCACGTAGCGAGCGCGGAAGCAGCCGAAGGGCCCACCGATTACGCCGGCGAATGGAGCCATCAGGCATGCGAACCAGGAACGAGCGGGGAGCCACGCAGCGGAGAACTTCGGCAGTTGCCGACCAGCCACCCTCTGGTAGGTGGATGCGGACATTGTCTTCAGGCGCCAAGGCAGGAAGATCAGTTGCCCGAGTGTCATGTGCCACCTTCTGCTGAGCACGCTGCTGTCGCATCCTTTGCAGTACTGGAGCATGGTCGGGTTTAGGAACATGAATGGACGGCACAGTGGTCCTGAGGCTGCGACCCATCAACAGCTGGTGAGAGGCCTGTGGACAGTGGGGCCGTTCGATAGGCCAGCAGGGCTAAACAGAAATCCAATCTGGCATCAGCGGCCTTGCAGAGGAGCCGCTTCACGATGTGGACGCCCTTTTCCGCCTTGCCATTTGACTGGGGATGCAGAGGGCTGGACGTTACGTGTGTGAAGCCATAGGAAGCGGCAAAAGAAGACCATTCTTGGCTCGCAAAACAGGGCCCGTTGTCCGACATGACGGTAAGCGGAATGCCATGGCGAGCGAAGGTTTCCTTGCAGGCCCTGATGACAGCTGATGATGTCAAGTCGTGCAGGCGTATGACCTCTGGATAATTTGAAAAGTAATCTATGATGATTACATAGTCCCTGCCGAGCGCATGAAAAAGGTCCACACCCACCTTCGCCCAGGGGGACGTTACCAACTCATGGGGCTGAAGCGTCTCAGGGGGTTGCGCCGGCTGAAGCCTTTGGCAGGTGGGGTAGTTGAGCACCATGTTGGCGATGTCGTCGCTGATGCCCGGCCAGTACACAGCTTCTCAGGCCCTCCGTCTGCACTTCTCAACCCCGAGATGGCCTTTGTGTAATTGTTCGAGGACCAGCCTGTGCATGCTGTGTGGGATCACGATCCGGTCCAGCATTAGGAGGACACCGTCAATGACGGCCAAGTCGTCCCGGACATTGTAGAATTGTGGGCACTGTCCTTTGAGCCACTTTTCCGTCATGTGGCGCATCACACGTTGTAGAAGGGGGTCAGCCGCAGTCTCCCGGCGAATACGGGCCAGACTTAATCATCAGCTGGCAGATTTGCCGATGTGAACGCCACCTGCGCTTCGACCTGACAGGCGAACCCCCCCCGATTCGGGCGGTGTGCTCACTGCTCTGGATAGGGCATCCGCGATGATGAGGTCCTTTCCCGGGGTGTAGACCAGTTGGAAGTCGTACCTCCGGAGCTTGAGCAGAATGCGCTGGAGGCGAGGGGTCATCTCATTCAGGTCCTTTTGTATGATGCTGACCAGGGGGTGATGGTCGGTTTCCACGGTGAACTGAGGGAGACCATACACGTAGTCGTGGAATTTATCTATGCCGGTTAACAAACCCAGGCACTCCTTCTCAATCTGCGCATAGCGCTGTTCTGTGGGGGTCATCGCCCGCGAGGCATAGGCGACCGGGGCCCATGATGCAGTGTCGTCCCGTTGCAGGAGTACCGCCCCAATGCCGGACTGGCTGGCATCAGTCGAGATCTTTGTATCTAGAGTAGTGTCGAAGAACGCCAATACCGGGGCGGTGGTGAGCTTGATCTTGAGCTCCTCCCATTCCTTCTGGTGTGCGGGCAGCCACTGGAACTCCGTGGACTTCTTCACCATGTGGCGAAGAGCTGTTGTGTGGGAGGCAAGGTTGGGAATGAACTTCCCCAGGAAGTTGACCATGCCTAGGAAGCGTAGCACTGCTTTCTTGTCTGCTGGCTGCGGCATGGCTGTGATGGCGCTCACCTTGTCTGCATCTGGACGCACTCCCGACCGGGAGATGTGGTCCCCCAGAAACTTTAGCTCAGTTTGGCCAAAAGAACACTTGGCTCAGTTGAGGCGCAGGCCGTGTTCCCGTATCCGAGCAAAGACACGCTGGAGACGACTGATGTGCTCCTGTGGTGTGGTGGACCAGATGATGACATCGTCAACATAGACGCGCACCTCTTCGATGCCCTCCATCATCTGTTCCATGATCCTGTGAAAGACCTCGGATGCCGAGATGATGCCAAACGGCATTCTGTTGTAGCAGAACCTGCCAAAGGGAGTGTTGAAGGTGCACAGCTTCCTGCTGGACTGATCCAATTGAATCTGCCAAAAACCCTTTGAGGCATCAAGCTTTGTAAAAATTTTAGCCCGGGCCATTTCGCTCGTGATCTCTTCCCATTTGGGAATGGGATAGTGTTCCCTCATGATGTTGTTCAGGTCTTTCGGGTCGATGCAGATCCGGATCTCGCCAGAGGGCTTTTTTACGCACACCATGGAGCTGACCCATGGCGTGGGCTCCGTGACCCGGGAAAGCACTCCTTGGCCCTGGAGATCCTGCAGCTGCTGCTTGAGGCGGTCTTTGAGTGGCGCTGGGACTCTACAAGGTGCGTGAATGACCGGGGTGGCGCCCGGTTTGAGCTGTATTCTGTAAGTGTCGGGCAGTGTTCCTATGCCCTCGAATGCCTCCTGGTTGTGGGCGAGGAGCGAGTGGAGCTGTGCCCTAAAGTCTGCATCCGGGAAGTCGGACGTGCCTTCTGGAGACAGAGTGTGTACCCGCTGAATGAGGTGGAGAACCTTGCACGCCTGTGCGCCTAGCAGGGAGTCCTTCGATGATCCAACTATCTCAAAGGACAGTGTGGCCGTGTGTGCATTGTGTGTAACCTCGAGCTGGCAGGATCCCATCGCCGGGATAACATTTCCGTTGTAATCGACCATCTGACAGCGGGATAGGCCGAATCGGTGGTCTGACCTTCAAGGTGTAGAAGGCTGACCATGCTATTAAGTTGGCGGAGGCACCAGTGTCTAAATGGAATGTTATTGGTGATCGGTTGACCATTAGGGTGGCACACCATTCATCGCCCGGATTAACGCTGTGCACTGGCATCGGCTGGTGGGTCCTGCTTGGGGACATTCGGTTCCTGTCAATGACCGCAACGAGGAAGGCTTCCCGGTCGTCGGTATCACCGGTCTGTACATCGTCAGGGTATGACTTGGAGTATGGAGGCTGAATGGTTCGCATGTCCCTGCGAGGCTGTCGGAATTGGGGAGCGTTGGCAGGTTGAGCTGCTCGGCAGCAGGCAGCATAGTGGCCCATCCTGCCACAGCGGAGGCATTGTCGATTCTTTGCTGGACATTGCCGCTTTAAATGTGCGGATCCACAGTTGCCGCACGTCGTGACGTCATGGCGTTCGTTGCGCGACCGCGCATGCGCAGTTCGGTCCTGCGTAGAGCGCGCCTGCACGTTACGTCCCTCTGCGTCGACATCTCTTTTGGCGCGTACAAGCGCGGAAGGCCGCGGAACGCGCGCGAAATGGCCGCCCTCGTCCGGGCCGCGGGCCGGGAGGAACTCGATCGACTGGACCCGCTCGGCCTCGTAGGACCCCTGCCGTGCCGATTCGACCCCCTGGAATTGGGAGTACTGGCTGGTCGCGTTTTCATGGAGGACGCAGGCTTCGATGGCGGTGGCTAGGGTGAGGCTCTTTATTTTGAGGAGCTGCTGGCGTAGGGTGCCCGAGGTGACCCCAAAAACTATCTGGTCGCGAATCATAGAATCGGAGGTGGCCCCATAGCCGCAGGACTGCGCGAGGATACGGAGGTGTGTTAGGAAAGATTGAAAAGGCTCATCCTTACCCTGCAGGCGCTGCTGGAAGAGGTACCTCTCGAAGCTCTCATTCACCTCGACGCTGAAGTGTTGCTCAAGTTTAAGAAGGACCGTCTTGTACTTCGTCTTGTCCTCGCCTTCCGCGAACACCAGGGAGTTGTAGATGTGGATGGCGTGTTGCCCTGACGTGGAGAGGAGGAGGGCGATTTTCCTGGTGTCCGATGCATTCTCCCTGTCTGTGGCTTCTAGGAAGAGCTGGAAGAGCTGTTTAAACAGCTTCCAGTTGACGCCGAGGTTTCCAGCGATTTGGAGCGGCTGCGGCGGGCTGATGGTGTCCATGGCGCAGGATGGCGGATCCCTGAAGATGTGCAGGTAGGTCTCACTGTTGCTGGGTTCCAATCCTGGTACTATGTCGTGTTGAGTGTTCCGCTATACAGACAAACCAACACGGTTGTAGATGGTACAACTCTGTTTTATTACTCTTGGTAACAACATCTGTAAACGTATGACTGTGGTTCGTTCTTTACCCGTTAACCTGTGGACCCAGCCCTATCACTGCCTTGGAGAGGCACTCAGCACATGGTGTATGTCTGAGTGGCGCGCTGTGAGCTCTGTGCCCTGAGCTGTCTCCTGCTGGAATGAGCGGGAACTGTGGTGTTCCCCGTTTTATAGTGCGTGTGCTCTCACTGGTGATTGGCTGTGATGTTGCGTGTTGTTGATTGGTCCGTTGATCTGTCCATCAGTGTGTATGTGTGTTTGCACCATGATATGTTTATCTGAATATCATGACCGTGTCCTCATCTTGCCCACTCCGGACGGCATCTTGCAATGTTAAAGCATCGTTTTTCATTTCATTTGCATAGTTGATGTTCTTCAGCACCCGTGTTCGCTCCATGGGCTGGCATTGCTGGCAAAATGGTTGCACTTTGAGCATTTGGCATACGTTTTGCCAAATGCAGGGCACCTACGCGGGCTGTGCGTTCTGCCGCACCTCAGACACAAAGCGGCGTGTTCCGATGGCCTTCTAAAATAACGGCCCCCGTGCTGACCACGTTGGCTGTTTCGATACAGCAAGGATGGCGTCCGTCTCGCTTTCTCGTTTCGCGCCACTTCCCTGTGTTTGAATTTCCGTGAGTTGTTGCAAAGCAACTTCGCTGGCCTTGCATATCCGTATTGCATCAAAGAAAGTTAAATCTCGTTCGCAGAGCAATTGTTTGCGTAACGTGCCGTCCATAATTTGGTCCTTGATTAGAGAATCCTGCAGGTCTGCAAAATTGAAGGATTGCGCTTACATTTTTCTTCAGATGGCAGTAGTCCCAAAAGCGTTCAATTATTTTATCGTAGCTTTTCCTGTTGTCTTCCGGGACAAACTAGCACATTTTAAATAAGCTAATTGCTTGGAGACCTGCTACAGTCATCAGTAAGGCTATTCTCCTCTGGTCTGAGGCCTCCTGGAGACCCCGGCCTCCACGTAAAAGATAAATTGTTATTCAGAAGCACGCCAGTCGTCAGGAGTGGGCAGAAAGTCCTGAGTGCTTCCATTCTTGCTTCACCTCGTTGTCTCGAGTTTCACAGCCGACCTCTTTCTTGTCAAGCCTTCGATTTTCCTCCCTGCACCCAACTCCTGGTACCATGTAATGTTCTCTGTATGCACGGATGGCGAAGTCTTTGTGGTTGAAGTGCTCAAAGAACATACGGCTTTGTAAATGAACAAAACCGTTTATTAATTAACTAAATCACTAAAGGGTTTCTATGATGTAAGATCACAGTTGGCTATTATGATTGGGGTGGGGATGGGGTTGGGGTTGGGGGTGGGGGTGGGGTTGGGTCTGGGGGTGAAGGTGGGGGTTGGGGTGGGGCAGGGGGTAGCATTGGGAGTGGGGGTGGGGTTGGGGGTGGGGCTGGCGTTGGGAGTGAGGGTTGGGGTGGGAATGGGGGTGGGGAGGGTGGGGTTGGGGTTGAGGGTGGGGTTGGGGCTGGGGGTGAAGGTGGGGGTTGGGGTGGGAGTGGGGGTGGGGAGGGTGGGGTTGGGGGTGGAGTGGGGGTGGGGTTGAGGGTGGGGTTGGGGCTGAGGGTGAAGGTGGGGGTTGGGGTGGGGGTGGGGTTGGGGCTGGGGGTGAAGGTGGGGGTTGGGGGTGGGAGTGAGTGTGGGGGTGGGGTCGGGGTGGGACGGGGATGGGGGTGGGGCTGGGGCTGGGGTTGGAGGTGGGGGTGGGGTTGGAGGTGAGGGTGGGAGTGAAGCTGGGGGTTGAGGTGGGAGTGGGGGGGTGGGGGTGGGAGTGGGGGGGGTGGGAGTGGGGGGGTGGGGGTGGGAGTGGGGGGGGTGGGGGTGGGGTTGGGGTGGGAGTGGGGGTGGGGAGGGTGGGGTTGGGGGTGGAGTGGGGGTGGGGTTGAGGGTGGGGTTGGGGCTGGGGGTGAAGGTGGGGGTTGGGGTGGGGGTGGGGTTGGGGGTGGAGTGGGGGTGGGGTTGAGGGTGGGGGTGGGGTTGGGGCTGGGGGTGAAGGTGGGGGTTGGGGGTGGGAGTGAGGGTGGGGGTGGGGTCGGGGTGGGATGGGGATGGGGGTGGGGGTGGGGCTGGGGTTGGAGTTGGGGGTGGGGTTGGGGTTGGGGGTGGGGGTGGGAGTGAAGGTGGGGGTTGAGGTGGAGTGGGGGGGTGGGGTGGGGTGGGGGTGGGAGTGGGGGGGGTGGGGGTGGGGTTGGGGTGGGGGGTGAGGGTGGGAGTGAAGGTGGGGGTTGAGGTGGGAGTGGGGGTGGGGAGGGTGGGGTTGGGGGTGGTGTGGGGGTGGGGTTGAGGGTGGGGTTGGGGTTGAGGGTGGGGTTGGGGCTGGGGGTGAAGGTGGGGGTTGGGGTGGGAGTGGGGGTGGGGAGGGTGGGGTTGGGGGTGGAGTGGGGGTGGGGTTGAGGGTGGGGTTGGGGCTGAGGGTGAAGGTGGGGGTTGGGGGTGGGAGTGGGGGGGTGGGGGTGGGAGTGGGGGGGATGGGAGTGGGGGGGGTGGGGGTGGGGGTGGGAGTGGGGGGGGTGAAGGTGGGGGTTGGGGGTGGGAGTGAGGGTGGGGGTGGGGTGGGGGTGGGGCTGGGGTTGGAGTTGGGGGTGAGGGTGGGAGTGAGGGTGGGGGTTGAGGTGGGAGTGGGGGGGATGGAGGTGGGGTTGGGGTGGGGGGGGTAGTGTTCAGCATGGCCACAGTCGGTCGGGAGCCGTGCTGCTGACCGGGGAGGGGCTTCCGTGAGGGTGGGGGGACTGGTGGGGGTGGGCAGGGGGTGTCCAGGGGGGCACTGTCTGGCAGGTCGGATCCGCGCACAGCTGGGGCCACGTTGTACGGTGTTACCGCTGCAGGCCACGGGCATGGTGCGGCTGCGGCCCCTCAGCGGTCGCAGGATCGGTGCTGGGGCGACGCCGGGTTTTCCCCATGTAAACGCCGCAGATCCCAGACACAGCCCCAAAATCGCAGAGTCCGGCCCCTGGTTTAATTGCTCTGCTATATGCTTGTTGTCCGTTATAAATTCTCCCTATTGGGGCTGTAAGGGACATGTTTGTCTTCACAAACCTTCTTTTCATATACTTATCGATGATTCATTGTCCATTTTTGTGTTAATTCCAAGTTTACTCTCATTCTTTATTTTTACCCCCTTAACCCCATGAATGGGCCGGGAGCAGAGGGTACGGATCCTTAGAAAGTAGGCGACAGTTTTAGATCGAGGATCTGGATCGGCGCGGGCTGGGAGGGGCGAAGGGCCGGTCCCTGTGCTGTCATTTTTATTTGTTCTTTGTCCTAATCAATCTCTTGGTCCTTTGCTGAAATTTGGACCAACAGGGCAGCACGGCGGCGCAGTGGTTAGCACTGCTGCCTCACGGCGCCGAGGACCCGGGTTCGATCCCGGCTCTGGGTCACTGTCCGTGTGCAGTTTGCACATTCTCCCCGTGTTTGTGTGGGTTTCACCCCCACAACCCAGAGATGTGCAGGGGAGGTGGATTGAACACGCTAAATTGTCCCTTAGTTGGCAAATTAAATAAAAATAGGAATGCAGAGCAACGATTTGGTTTCTCATCATCAGATCCATCCCGAGTATTATCCAGGATATCAAAAATGGAGAAGGATCCCAGTATGGAGCGGACAAACTGACAGAACTCCGAAAAATGCTGCCTACCAAAGAGGAGGTAGGTGAGAGTGTGGGCATCGGGATCCAGAGAATGAAGCACAACAGGAGGCCATTCTGCCCACCTTTAAATAATGTTTCCAGTTAAGGGGCAATTTAGCGTGGCCAATCTAGCTACCCTGCAGATCGAGGGGCAGGGGCAGGGAGAAAGGGGCAGGGCTGGGGGTGGGGAGTGGGGGCAGTGCCGGGGCAGGGGGAGGGGGGCAGGGGCTGGGGGTGAGGGGCAGAGACTGAGTGGGTGGGCACGGGGCAGGGGGAGGGGGCAGGGGCTGAGTGGGTGGGCACGGGGCAGGGGGAGGGAGGGAGGGAGCAAGGGCATGAAATGAATGAATGAAAATCGCTTATTGTCACAAGTAGGCTTCAAATGACGTTACTGTGAAAAGCCCCTAGTCACCACATTCCGGCGCCTGTTCGGGGACGCTGGTACGGGAACTGCAAAGGGACTGCACTTGCGCAGTTGCGCGAGAAGCGCGCAGAACGGGAAGGTCTGTTTGCGCATGCGCAGGACGCCGCACACGCGCAGGACGATGCACACGCGCAGGACGCCGCACACGCGCAGGACGCCGCACACGCGCAGGACGATGCACACGCGCAGGACGCCGCACACGCGCAGGACGCCGCACACGCGCAGGACGGGAAGGTCTGTTTGCGCATGCGCAGGACGCCGCACACGCGCAGGACGCCGCACACGCGCAGGACGGGAAGGTCTGTTTGCGCATGCGCAGGACGCCGCACACGCGCAGGACGCCGCACACGCGCAGGACGCCGCACACGCGCAGGACGCCGCACACGCGCAGGACGCCGCACACGCGCAGGACGCCGCACACGCGCAGGACGGGAAGGTCTGTTTGCGCATGCGCAGGACGCCGCACACGCGCAGGACGCCGCACACGCGCAGGACGCCGCACACGCGCAGGACGCCGCACACGCGCAGGACGGCGCACACGCGCAGGACGCCGCACACGCGCAATCACGAAAACAGCCATCAGTAAAGGAACATCAATCTACGCAATCGCTTCCTACACGCTACGTCACGCGTGTCATGGCGTCAGAAACCCCGGACCACGCCCATTTAAAGGGGTAACGTCCCAAATCAAATAAAAAATCTTTTAAAGCCGTAAAACAACATTCCTTCACCTGGAATGACAGCACAATGCCTCAAATTGAACCAGGAAATGAAATTAACCTCCGAAGAACCCTGCAACAAGCAGTTACCTACGCACAAACCGATGATTCCGACCTTGAATACTTCAAAACCGACCTTTACATTTTCTCTGAACCTCGTGAGCCCAATGCCAGCTCCGACGCAAACAGTGATGACATGGTCCTAGAAGACTACGACTCAGACGAACCTTTCACCTTGGGAGGCTACCCCAGTACCAAATCTGAACTGCAACTAGACGTGTTGCACATTGGCGACCCCCGTACTGAATCCGACGCAGACGCAGATTCGTTCTTCGGATTTGAGGATCTTCAGACCAGCAGATATGACATCCCGACTCGTGGGTGCAGGATGATGCTGCAGCCTGAAACCAAGAGACAGAGAGCGGTACACGCCCACAGAGAGCGGCCTGCTGCCACACAGAGCATGGTCCATGCACTGCTCAGGGTTCTCGACTCTAAGAAAGAAGACACGCAAGACTCCACACCACAGTCCTTGCATGAACAAGAAGTGAATCCAGTGTCACAAGCCTCCACAGCGAGCTCGGGACAGACTCCACAATAGAAGCAACGCAAGACTCCGACGCGCAGTCCTTGCAGGAACAAGACCATGAGGGTCTAGCAACCTCCTCTGACCAACTAGCGGCAGACGATGCAAGTCTGCCATGCTCAAGTAAACAGCAAGAAGACTATGACTGTCTACCACGCTCCAGTGCACAGCAGGACGACCATGACGGTCTATCATGCTACAGTGAAGAACAAAGCGACGATGACAGTCCAAGCCCAAATGAAGGACAACAGCAAGACAATGACAGTCCACCCACATTGTTTGCACCACCAGATGAAGACTCTGACAATTTACCCAACCCAAGTGAACAACAAGCAGCTACTGAGGATCTACCCACGGTATGTGAGACGAGTGACGACAGCATCCCACTTCCCAAGCAAGATGTGCAAAGTGACAGACCTCAGCTAGTGTGTACAGAGGCACTCGACGATCACTGTGAGACCACTGGTGACACCACACTACTTCCACCCTCATTCGCTCGCACCTCGCCACAAGTCAATGCATTCCTGCAGAGGGGCTGTTTAGCACAGGGCTAAATCGCTGGCTTTGAAAGCAGACCAAGGCAGGCCAGCAGCATGGTTCGATTCCCGTACCAGCCTCCCCGAACAGGCGCCGGAATGTGGCGACTAGAGACTTTTCACAGTAACTTCATTTGAAGCCTACTTGTGACAATAAGCGATTTTCATTTTCATTTCATTCATGTTCCGACTCCAGACGTGCAGCTTCAAGAAATCTCAGCTGACTCCAGTGAACCTGCTAAGACTCCGGACGGGGAGCATCAACAAACCAACACTGACTCAGTTAGCCTTCATGTTCAATAACACACAGCGGGGCAAGATCAAAAATGATAAAATCTTGCGGTGGAGAATCGAGCTCTCCACCTATAATTACGAGATCTTGTATCGCCCCCGGTAAACTCAACGAGCCCCCAGACGCCCTCTTCCCAAGGTACACGTGCCAGCGCACAAGTGGACCAACTCCGGGCCCTACACGACAGTTTTTGTCACCCGGGGGTCACTCGATTGTACCATCTGGTCAAAGCTCGCAATCTGCCCTACTCCGTCGAGGAAGTAAGGACAGTCACCAGGGACTGCCAGGTCTGTGCGGAGTGCAAGCCGCACTTCTACCGGCCGGACCGTGTGCGCTTGGTGAAGGCTTCCCACCCCTTTGAACGCCTCAGCGTGGATTTAAAAGGGCCCCTCCCCTCCACCGACCGTAACACGTACATTCTCAGTGTGGTCGATGAGTACTCCAGATTCCCCTTTGCCATCCCATGCCCCGATATGACGTCTGCCACCGTCATCAAGGGCCCTCAGCACCATCTTCGCTCTGTTCGGTTTCCCCGTCTACATCCACAGTGACAGGGGATCCTCATTCATGAGCGATGAGCTGCATCAGTTCCTGCTCAGCAGGGGTATAGCTCCAGCAGGACGACCAGCT